>NW_028168754.1:0-30000 GCF_964237585.1 Gallinula chloropus
CCCCAGGGGGCCCCCAAGCAGCCCCTCTCCATTTGGGTCTGGGGGCTTTCGTTGGGCCGGGAACCTGGGAGGTACCTGCCCGGTTGCAGGTCGCGGCCCGAGAAGCACTCTCCGGCCAACGTGCCAAACGTCCAGCGACTGCTCCCAAAGCGAAGGAGCCAGGACCCAAAGACCTAGCTGGCCTGAAGGGGCCCCAGGGGGCCCCCAAGCAGCCCCTCTCCATTTGGGTCTGGGGGCTTTCGTTGGCTGGGAACCTGGGAGGTACCTGCCCGGTTGCAGGTCGCGGCCCGAGAAGCACTCTCCGGCCAACGTGCCGAACGTCCAGCGACTGCTCCCAAAGCGAAGGAGCCAGGACCCAAAGACCTAGCTGGCCTGAAGGGGCCCCAGGGGGCCCCCAAGCAGCCCCTCTCCATTTGGGTCTGGGGGCTTTCGTTGGGCCGGGAACCTGGGAGGTACCTGCCCGGTTGCAGGTCGCGGCCCGAGAAGCACTCTCCGGCCAACGTGCCAAACGTCCAGCGACTGCTCCCAAAGCGAAGGAGCCAGGACCCAAAGACCTAGCTGGCCTGAAGGGGCCCCAGGGGGCCCCAAGCAGCCCCTCTCCATTTGGGTCTGGGGGCTTTCGTTGGGCCGGGAACCTGGGAGGTACCTGCCCGGTTGCAGGTCGCGGCCCGAGAAGCACTCTCCGGCCAACGTGCCAAACGTCCAGCGACTGCTCCCAAAGCGAAGGAGCCAGGACCCAAAGACCTAGCTGGCCTGAAGGGGCCCCAGGGGGCCCCCAAGCAGCCCCTCTCCATTTGGGTCTGGGGGCTTTCGTTGGGCCGGGAACCTGGGAGGTACCTGCCCGGTTGCAGGTCGCGGCCCGAGAAGCACTCTCCGGCCAAAGTGCCGAACGTCCAGCGACTGCTCCCAAAGCGAAGGAGCCAGGACCCAAAGACCTAGCTGGCCTGAAGGGGCCCCAGGGGGCCCCCAAGCAGCCCCTCTCCATTTGGGTCTGGGGGCTTTCGTTGGGCCGGGAACCTGGGAGGTACCTGCCCGGTTGCAGGTCGCGGCCCGAGAAGCACTCTCCGGCCAACGTGCCAAACGTCCAGCGACTGCTCCCAAAGCGAAGGAGCCAGGACCCAAAGACCTAGCTGGCCTGAAGGGGCCCCAGGGGGCCCCCAAGCAGCCCCTCTCCATTTGGGTCTGGGGGCTTTCGTTGGGCCGGGAACCTGGGAGGTACCTGCCCGGTTGCAGGTCGCGGCCCGAGAAGCACTCTCCGGCCAACGTGCCCAACGTCCAGCGACTGCTCCCAAAGCGAAGGAGCCAGGACCCAAAGACCTAGCTGGCCTGAAGGGGCCCCAGGGGGCCCCCAAGCAGCCCCTCTCCATTTGGGTCTGGGGGCTTTCGTTGGGCCGGGAACCTGGGAGGTACCTGCCCGGTTGCAGGTCGCGGCCCGAGAAGCACTCTCCGGCCAACGTGCCCAACGTCCAGCGACTGCTCCCAAAGCGAAGGAGCCAGGACCCAAAGACCTAGCTGGCCTGAAGGGGCCCCAGGGGGCCCCCAAGCAGCCCCTCTCCATTTGGGTCTGGGGGCTTTCGTTGGGCCGGGAACCTGGGAGGTACCTGCCCGGTTGCAGGTCGCGGCCCGAGAAGCACTCTCCGGCCAACGTGCCGAACGTCCAGCGACTGCTCCCAAAGCGAAGGAGCCAGGACCCAAAGACCTAGCTGGCCTGAAGGGGCCCCAGGGGGCCCCCAAGCAGCCCCTCTCCATTTGGGTCTGGGGGCTTTCGTTGGGCCGGGAACCTGGGAGGTACCTGCCCGGTTGCAGGTCGCGGCCCGAGAAGCACTCTCCGGCCAACGTGCCCAACGTCCAGCGACTGCTCCCAAAGCGAAGGAGCCAGGACCCAAAGACCTAGCTGGCCTGAAGGGGCCCCAGGGGGCCCCCAAGCAGCCCCTCTCCATTTGGGTCTGGGGGCTTTCGTTGGGCCGGGAACCTGGGAGGTACCTGCCCGGTTGCAGGTCGCGGCCCGAGAAGCACTCTGCGGCCAACGTGCCCAACGTCCAGCGACTGCTCCCAAAGCGAAGGAGCCAGGACCCAAAGACCTAGCTGGCCTGAAGGGGCCCCAGGGGGCCCCCAAGCAGCCCCTCTCCATTTGGGTCTGGGGGCTTTCGTTGGGCCGGGAACCTGGGAGGTACCTGCCCGGTTGCAGGTCGCGGCCCGAGAAGCACTCTCCGGCCAACGTGCCAAACGTCCAGCGACTGCTCCCAAAGCGAAGGAGCCAGGACCCAAAGACCTAGCTGGCCTGAAGGGGCCCCAGGGGGCCCCCAAGCAGCCCCTCTCCATTTGGGTCTGGGGGCTTTCGTTGGGCCGGGAACCTGGGAGGTACCTGCCCGGTTGCAGGTCGCGGCCCAAGAAGCACTCTCCGGCCAACGTGCCCAACGTCCAGCGACTGCTCCCAAAGCGAAGGAGCCAGGACCCAAAGACCTAGCTGGCCTGAAGGGGCCCCAGGGGGCCCCCATCAGCCCCTCTCCATTTGGGTCTGGGGGCTTTCGTTGGGCCGGGAACCTGGGAGGTACCTGCCCGGTTGCAGGTCGCGGCCCGAGAAGCACTCTCCGGCCAACGTGCCAAACGTCCAGCGACTGCTCCCAAAGCGAAGGAGCCAGGACCCAAAGACCTAGCTGGCCTGAAGGGGCCCCAGGGGGCCCCCAAGCAGCCCCTCTCCATTTGGGTCTGGGGGCTTTCGTTGGGCCGGGAACCTGGGAGGTACCTGCCCGGTTGCAGGTCGCGGCCCGAGAAGCACTCTCCGGCCAACGTGCCAAACGTCCAGCGACTGCTCCCAAAGCGAAGGAGCCAGGACCCAAAGACCTAGCTGGCCTGAAGGGGCCCCAGGGGGCCCCCAAGCAGCCCCTCTCCATTTGGGTCTGGGGGCTTTCGTTGGGCCGGGAACCTGGGAGGTACCTGCCCGGTTGCAGGTCGCGGCCCGAGAAGCACTCTCCGGCCAACGTGCCGAACGTCCAGCGACTGCTCCCAAAGCGAAGGAGCCAGGACCCAAAGACCTAGCTGGCCTGAAGGGGCCCCAGGGGGCCCCCAAGCAGCCCCTCTCCATTTGGGTCTGGGGGCTTTCGTTGGGCCGGGAACCTGGGAGGTACCTGCCCGGTTGCAGGTCGCGGCCCGAGAAGCACTCTCCGGCCAACGTGCCGAACGTCCAGCGACTGCTCCCAAAGCGAAGGAGCCAGGACCCAAAGACCTAGCTGGCCTGAAGGGGCCCCAGGGGGCCCCCAAGCAGCCCCTCTCCATTTGGGTCTGGGGGCTTTCGTTGGGCCGGGAACCTGGGAGGTACCTGCCCGGTTGCAGGTCGCGGCCCGAGAAGCACTCTCCGGCCAACGTGCCAAACGTCCAGCGACTGCTCCCAAAGCGAAGGAGCCAGGACCCAAAGACCTAGCTGGCCTGAAGGGGCCCCAGGGGGCCCCCAAGCAGCCCCTCTCCATTTGGGTCTGGGGGCTTTCGTTGGGCCGGGAACCTGGGAGGTACCTGCCCGGTTGCAGGTCGCGGCCCGAGAAGCACTCTCCGGCCAACGTGCCAAACGTCCAGCGACTGCTCCCAAAGCGAAGGAGCCAGGACCCAAAGACCTAGCTGGCCTGAAGGGGCCCCAGGGGGCCCCCAAGCAGCCCCTCTCCATTTGGGTCTGGGGGCTTTCGTTGGGCCGGGAACCTGGGAGGTACCTGCCCGGTTGCAGGTCGCGGCCCGAGAAGCACTCTCCGGCCAACGTGCCGAACGTCCAGCGACTGCTCCCAAAGCGAAGGAGCCAGGACCCAAAGACCTAGCTGGCCTGAAGGGGCCCCAGGGGGCCCCCAAGCAGCCCCTCTCCATTTGGGTCTGGGGGCTTTCGTTGGGCCGGGAACCTGGGAGGTACCTGCCCGGTTGCAGGTCGCGGCCCGAGAAGCACTCTCCGGCCAACGTGCCGAACGTCCAGCGACTGCTCCCAAAGCGAAGGAGCCAGGACCCAAAGACCTAGCTGGCCTGAAGGGGCCCCAGGGGGCCCCCAAGCAGCCCCTCTCCATTTGGGTCTGGGGGCTTTCGTTGGGCCGGGAACCTGGGAGGTACCTGCCCGGTTGCAGGTCGCGGCCCGAGAAGCACTCTCCGGCCAACGTGCCAAATGTCCAGCGACTGCTCCCAAAGCGAAGGAGCCAGGACCCAAAGACCTAGCTGGCCTGAAGGGGCCCCAGGGGGCCCCCAAGCAGCCCCTCTCCATTTGGGTCTGGGGGCTTTCGTTGGGCCGGGAACCTGGGAGGTACCTGCCCGGTTGCAGGTCGCGGCCCGAGAAGCACTCTCCGGCCAACGTGCCAAACGTCCAGCGACTGCTCCCAAAGCGAAGGAGCCAGGACCCAAAGACCTAGCTGGCCTGAAGGGGCCCCAGGGGGCCCCCAAGCAGCCCCTCTCCATTTGGGTCTGGGGGCTTTCGTTGGGCCGGGAACCTGGGAGGTACCTGCCCGGTTGCAGGTCGCGGCCCGAGAAGCACTCTCCGGCCAACGTGCCAAACGTCCAGCGACTGCTCCCAAAGCGAAGGAGCCAGGACCCAAAGACCTAGCTGGCCTGAAGGGGCCCCAGGGGGCCCCCAAGCAGCCCCTCTCCATTTGGGTCTGGGGGCTTTCGTTGGGCCGGGAACCTGGGAGGTACCTGCCCGGTTGCAGGTCGCGGCCCGAGAAGCACTCTCCGGCCAACGTGCCAAACGTCCAGCGACTGCTCCCAAAGCGAAGGAGCCAGGACCCAAAGACCTAGCTGGCCTGAAGGGGCCCCAGGGGGCCCCCAAGCAGCCCCTCTCCATTTGGGTCTGGGGGCTTTCGTTGGGCCGGGAACCTGGGAGGTACCTGCCCGGTTGCAGGTCGCGGCCCGAGAAGCAAGCACTCTCCGGCCAACGTGCCAAACGTCCAGCGACTGCTCCCAAAGCGAAGGAGCCAGGACCCAAAGACCTAGCTGGCCTGAAGGGGCCCCAGGGGGCCCCCAAGCAGCCCCTCTCCATTTGGGTCTGGGGGCTTTCGTTGGGCCGGGAACCTGGGAGGTACCTGCCCGGTTGCAGGTCGCGGCCCGAGAAGCACTCTCCGGCCAACGTGCCAAACGTCCAGCGACTGCTCCCAAAGCGAAGGAGCCAGGACCCAAAGACCTAGCTGGCCTGAAGGGGCCCCAGGGGGCCCCCAAGCAGCCCCTCTCCATTTGGGTCTGGGGGCTTTCGTTGGGCCGGGAACCTGGGAGGTACCTGCCCGGTTGCAGGTCGCGGCCCGAGAAGCACTCTCCGGCCAACGTGCCGAACGTCCAGCGACTGCTCCCAAAGCGAAGGAGCCAGGACCCAAAGACCTAGCTGGCCTGAAGGGGCCCCAGGGGGCCCCCAAGCAGCCCCTCTCCATTTGGGTCTGGGGGCTTTCGTTGGGCCGGGAACCTGGGAGGTACCTGCCCGGTTGCAGGTCGCGGCCCGAGAAGCACTCTCCGGCCAACGTGCCGAACGTCCAGCGACTGCTCCCAAAGCGAAGGAGCCAGGACCCAAAGACCTAGCTGGCCTGAAGGGGCCCCAGGGGGCCCCCAAGCAGCCCCTCTCCATTTGGGTCTGGGGGCTTCGTTGGGCCGGGAACCTGGGAGGTACCTGCCCGGTTGCAGGTCGCGGCCCGAGAAGCACTCTCCGGCCAACGTGCCAACTGTCCAGCGACTGCTCCCAAAGCGAAGGAGCCAGGACCCAAAGACCTAGCTGGCCTGAAGGGGCCCCAGGGGGCCCCAAGCAGCCCCTCTCCATTTGGGTCTGGGGGCTTTCGTTGGGCCGGGACCTGGGAGGTACCTGCCCGGTTGCAGGTCGCGGCCCGAGAAGCACTCTCCGGCCAACGTGCCAAACGTCCAGCGACTGCTCCCAAAGCGAAGGAGCCAGGACCCAAAGACCTAGCTGGCCTGAAGGGGCCCCAGGGGGCCCCCAAGCAGCCCCTCTCCATTTGGGTCTGGGGGCTTTCGTTGGGCCGGGAACCTGGGAGGTACCTGCCCGGTTGCAGGTCGCGGCCCGAGAAGCACTCTCCGGCCAACGTGCCAAACGTCCAGCGACTGCTCCCAAAGCGAAGGAGCCAGGACCCAAAGACCTAGCTGGCCTGAAGGGGCCCCAGGGGGCCCCCAAGCAGCCCCTCTCCATTTGGGTCTGGGGGCTTTCGTTGGGCCGGGAACCTGGGAGGTACCTGCCCGGTTGCAGGTCGCGGCCCGAGAAGCACTCTCCGGCCAACGTGCCAACGTCCAGCGACTGCTCCCAAAGCGAAGGAGCCAGGACCCAAAGACCTAGCTGGCCTGAAGGGGCCCCAGGGGGCCCCCAAGCAGCCCCTCTCCATTTGGGTCTGGGGGCTTTCGTTGGGCCGGGAACCTGGGAGGTACCTGCCCGGTTGCAGGTCGCGGCCCGAGAAGCACTCTCCGGCCAACGTGCCCAACGTCCAGCGACTGCTCCCAAAGCGAAGGAGCCAGGACCCAAAGACCTAGCTGGCCTGAAGGGGCCCCAGGGGCCCCCAAGCAGCCCCTCTCCATTTGGGTCTGGGGGCTTTCGTTGGGCCGGGAACCTGGGAGGTACCTGCCCGGTTGCAGGTCGCGGCCCGAGAAGCACTCTCCGGCCAACGTGCCCAACGTCCAGCGACTGCTCCCAAAGCGAAGGAGCCAGGACCCAAAGACCTAGCTGGCCTGAAGGGGCCCCAGGGGGCCCCCAAGCAGCCCCTCTCCATTTGGGTCTGGGGGCTTTCGTTGGGCCGGGAACCTGGGAGGTACCTGCCCGGTTGCAGGTCGCGGCCCGAGAAGCACTCTCCGGCCAACGTGCCAAACGTCCAGCGACTGCTCCCAAAGCGAAGGAGCCAGGACCCAAAGACCTAGCTGGCCTGAAGGGGCCCCAGGGGGCCCCCAAGCAGCCCCTCTCCATTTGGGTCTGGGGGCTTTCGTTGGGCCGGGAACCTGGGAGGTACCTGCCCGGTTGCAGGTCGCGGCCCGAGAAGCACTCTCCGGCCAACGTGCCAAACGTCCAGCGACTGCTCCCAAAGCGAAGGAGCCAGGACCCAAAGACCTAGCTGGCCTGAAGGGGCCCCAGGGGGCCCCCATCAGCCCCTCTCCATTTGGGTCTGGGGGCTTTCGTTGGGCCGGGAACCTGGGAGGTACCTGCCCGGTTGCAGGTCGCGGCCCGAGAAGCACTCTCCGGCCAACGTGCCAAACGTCCAGCGACTGCTCCCAAAGCGAAGGAGCCAGGACCCAAAGACCTAGCTGGCCTGAAGGGGCCCCAGGGGGCCCCCAAGCAGCCCCTCTCCATTTGGGTCTGGGGGCTTTCGTTGGGCCGGGAACCTGGGAGGTACCTGCCCGGTTGCAGGTCGCGTCCCGAGAAGCACTCTCCGGCCAACGTGCCAAACGTCCAGCGACTTCTCCCAAAGCGAAGGAGCCAGGACCCAAAGACCTAGCTGGCCTGAAGGGGCCCCAGGGGGCCCCCAAGCAGCCCCTCTCCATTTGGGTCTGGGGGCTTTCGTTGGGCCGGGAACCTGGGAGGTACCTGCCCGGTTGCAGGTCGCGGCCCGAGAAGCACTCTCCGGCCAACGTGCCAAACGTCCAGCGACTGCTCCCAAAGCGAAGGAGCCAGGACCCAAAGACCTAGCTGGCCTGAAGGGGCCCCAGGGGGCCCCCAAGCAGCCCCTCTCCATTTGGGTCTGGGGGCTTTCGTTGGCTGGGAACCTGGGAGGTACCTGCCCGGTTGCAGGTCGCGGCCCGAGAAGCACTCTCCGGCCAACGTGCCGAACGTCCAGCGACTGCTCCCAAAGCGAAGGAGCCAGGACCCAAAGACCTAGCTGGCCTGAAGGGGCCCCAGGGGGCCCCCAAGCAGCCCCTCTCCATTTGGGTCTGGGGGCTTTCGTTGGGCCGGGAACCTGGGAGGTACCTGCCCGGTTGCAGGTCGCGGCCCGAGAAGCACTCTCCGGCCAACGTGCCAAACGTCCAGCGACTGCTCCCAAAGCGAAGGAGCCAGGACCCAAAGACCTAGCTGGCCTGAAGGGGCCCCAGGGGGCCCCCAAGCAGCCCCTCTCCATTTGGGTCTGGGGGCTTTCGTTGGGCCGGGAACCTGGGAGGTACCTGCCCGGTTGCAGGTCGCGGCCCGAGAAGCACTCTCCGGCCAACGTGCCAAACGTCCAGCGACTGCTCCCAAAGCGAAGGAGCCAGGACCCAAAGACCTAGCTGGCCTGAAGGGGCCCCAGGGGGCCCCCAAGCAGCCCCTCTCCATTTGGGTCTGGGGGCTTTCGTTGGGCCGGGAACCTGGGAGGTACCTGCCCGGTTGCAGGTCGCGGCCCGAGAAGCACTCTCCGGCCAAAGTGCCGAACGTCCAGCGACTGCTCCCAAAGCGAAGGAGCCAGGACCCAAAGACCTAGCTGGCCTGAAGGGGCCCCAGGGGGCCCCCAAGCAGCCCCTCTCCATTTGGGTCTGGGGGCTTTCGTTGGGCCGGGAACCTGGGAGCTACCTGCCCGGTTGCAGGTCGCGGCCCGAGAAGCACTCTCCGGCCAACGTGCCAAACGTCCAGCGACTGCTCCCAAAGCGAAGGAGCCAGGACCCAAAGACCTAGCTGGCCTGAAGGGGCCCCAGGGGGCCCCCAAGCAGCCCCTCTCCATTTGGGTCTGGGGGCTTTCGTTGGGCCGGGAACCTGGGAGGTACCTGCCCGGTTGCAGGTCGCGGCCCGAGAAGCACTCTCCGGCCAACGTGCCAAACGTCCAGCGACTGCTCCCAAAGCGAAGGAGCCAGGACCCAAAGACCTAGCTGGCCTGAAGGGGCCCCAGGGGGCCCCCAAGCAGCCCCTCTCCATTTGGGTCTGGGGGCTTTCGTTGGGCCGGGAACCTGGGAGGTACCTGCCCGGTTGCAGGTCGCGGCCCGAGAAGCACTCTCCGGCCAACGTGCCCAACGTCCAGCGACTGCTCCCAAAGCGAAGGAGCCAGGACCCAAAGACCTAGCTGGCCTGAAGGGGCCCCAGGGGGCCCCCATCAGCCCCTCTCCATTTGGGTCTGGGGGCTTTCGTTGGGCCGGGAACCTGGGAGGTACCTGCCCGGTTGCAGGTCGCGGCCCGAGAAGCACTCTCCGGCCAACGTGCCAAACGTCCAGCGACTGCTCCCAAAGCGAAGGAGCCAGGACCCAAAGACCTAGCTGGCCTGAAGGGGCCCCAGGGGGCCCCCAAGCAGCCCCTCTCCATTTGGGTCTGGGGGCTTTCGTTGGGCCGGGAACCTGGGAGGTACCTGCCCGGTTGCAGGTCGCGTCCCGAGAAGCACTCTCCGGCCAACGTGCCAAACGTCCAGCGACTTCTCCCAAAGCGAAGGAGCCAGGACCCAAAGACCTAGCTGGCCTGAAGGGGCCCCAGGGGGCCCCCAAGCAGCCCCTCTCCATTTGGGTCTGGGGGCTTTCGTTGGGCCGGGAACCTGGGAGGTACCTGCCCGGTTGCAGGTCGCGGCCCGAGAAGCACTCTCCGGCCAACGTGCCAAACGTCCAGCGACTGCTCCCAAAGCGAAGGAGCCAGGACCCAAAGACCTAGCTGGCCTGAAGGGGCCCCAGGGGGCCCCCAAGCAGCCCCTCTCCATTTGGGTCTGGGGGCTTTCGTTGGCTGGGAACCTGGGAGGTACCTGCCCGGTTGCAGGTCGCGGCCCGAGAAGCACTCTCCGGCCAACGTGCCGAACGTCCAGCGACTGCTCCCAAAGCGAAGGAGCCAGGACCCAAAGACCTAGCTGGCCTGAAGGGGCCCCAGGGGGCCCCCAAGCAGCCCCTCTCCATTTGGGTCTGGGGGCTTTCGTTGGGCCGGGAACCTGGGAGGTACCTGCCCGGTTGCAGGTCGCGGCCCGAGAAGCACTCTCCGGCCAACGTGCCAAACGTCCAGCGACTGCTCCCAAAGCGAAGGAGCCAGGACCCAAAGACCTAGCTGGCCTGAAGGGGCCCCAGGGGGCCCCCAAGCAGCCCCTCTCCATTTGGGTCTGGGGGCTTTCGTTGGGCCGGGAACCTGGGAGGTACCTGCCCGGTTGCAGGTCGCGGCCTGAGAAGCACTCTCCGGCCAACGTGCCAAACGTCCAGCGACTGCTCCCAAAGCGAAGGAGCCAGGACCCAAAGACCTAGCTGGCCTGAAGGGGCCCCAGGGGGCCCCCAAGCAGCCCCTCTCCATTTGGGTCTGGGGGCTTTCGTTGGGCCGGGAACCTGGGAGGTACCTGCCCGGTTGCAGGTCGCGGCCCGAGAAGCACTCTCCGGCCAAAGTGCCGAACGTCCAGCGACTGCTCCCAAAGCGAAGGAGCCAGGACCCAAAGACCTAGCTGGCCTGAAGGGGCCCCAGGGGGCCCCCAAGCAGCCCCTCTCCATTTGGGTCTGGGGGCTTTCGTTGGGCCGGGAACCTGGGAGGTACCTGCCCGGTTGCAGGTCGCGGCCCGAGAAGCACTCTCCGGCCAACGTGCCAAACGTCCAGCGACTGCTCCCAAAGCGAAGGAGCCAGGACCCAAAGACCTAGCTGGCCTGAAGGGGCCCCAGGGGGCCCCCAAGCAGCCCCTCTCCATTTGGGTCTGGGGGCTTTCGTTGGGCCGGGAACCTGGGAGGTACCTGCCCGGTTGCAGGTCGCGGCCCGAGAAGCACTCTCCGGCCAACGTGCCAAACGTCCAGCGACTGCTCCCAAAGCGAAGGAGCCAGGACCCAAAGACCTAGCTGGCCTGAAGGGGCCCCAGGGGGCCCCCAAGCAGCCCCTCTCCATTTGGGTCTGGGGCTTTCGTTGGGCCGGGAACCTGGGAGGTACCTGCCCGGTTGCAGGTCGCGGCCCGAGAAGCACTCTCCGGCCAACGTGCCGAACGTCCAGCGACTGCTCCCAAAGCGAAGGAGCCAGGACCCAAAGACCTAGCTGGCCTGAAGGGGCCCCAGGGGCCCCCAAGCAGCCCTCTCCATTTGGGTCTGGGGGCTTTCGTTGGGCCGGGAACCTGGGAGGTACCTGCCCGGTTGCAGGTCGCGGCCCGAGAAGCACTCTCCGGCCAACGTGCCGAACGTCCAGCGACTGCTCCCAAAGCGAAGGAGCCAGGACCCAAAGACCTAGCTGGCCTGAAGGGGCCCCAGGGGGCCCCAAGCAGCCCCTCTCCATTTGGGTCTGGGGGCTTTCGTTGGGCCGGGAACCTGGGAGGTACCTGCCCGGTTGCAGGTCGCGGCCCGAGAAGCACTCTCCGGCCAACGTGCCAAACGTCCAGCGACTGCCTGCTCCCAAAGCGAAGGAGCCAGGACCCAAAGACCTAGCTGGCCTGAAGGGGCCCCAGGGGGCCCCCAAGCAGCCCCTCTCCATTTGGGTCTGGGGGCTTTCGTTGGGCCGGGAACCTGGGAGGTACCTGCCCGGTTGCAGGTCGCGGCCCGAGAAGCACTCTCCGGCCAACGTGCCAAACGTCCAGCGACTGCTCCCAAAGCGAAGGAGCCAGGACCCAAAGACCTAGCTGGCCTGAAGGGGCCCCAGGGGGCCCCCAAGCAGCCCCTCTCCATTTGGGTCTGGGGGCTTTCGTTGGGCCGGGAACCTGGGAGGTACCTGCCCGGTTGCAGGTCGCGGCCCGAGAAGCACTCTCCGGCCAACGTGCCGAACGTCCAGCGACTGCTCCCAAAGCGAAGGAGCCAGGACCCAAAGACCTAGCTGGCCTGAAGGGGCCCCAGGGGGCCCCCAAGCAGCCCCTCTCCATTTGGGTCTGGGGGCTTTCGTTGGGCCGGGAACCTGGGAGGTACCTGCCCGGTTGCAGGTCGCGGCCCGAGAAGCACTCTCCGGCCAACGTGCCAAACGTCCAGCGACTGCTCCCAAAGCGAAGGAGCCAGGACCCAAAGACCTAGCTGGCCTGAAGGGGCCCCAGGGGGCCCCCAAGCAGCCCCTCTCCATTTGGGTCTGGGGGCTTTCGTTGGGCCGGGAAACTGGGAGGTACCTGCCCGGTTGCAGGTCGCGGCCCGAGAAGCACTCTCCGGCCAACGTGCCGAACGTCCAGCGACTGCTCCCAAAGCGAAGGAGCCAGGACCCAAAGACCTAGCTGGCCTGAAGGGGCCCCAGGGGGCCCCCAAGCAGCCCCTCTCCATTTGGGTCTGGGGGCTTTCGTTGGGGCGGGAACCTGGGAGGTACCTGCCCGGTTGCAGGTCGCGGCCCGAGAAGCACTCTCCGGCCAACGTGCCAAACGTCCAGCGACTGCTCCCAAAGCGAAGGAGCCAGGACCCAAAGACCTAGCTGGCCTGAAGGGGCCCCAGGGGGCCCCCAAGCAGCCCCTCTCCATTTGGGTCTGGGGGCTTTCGTTGGGCCGGGAACCTGGGAGGTACCTGCCCGGTTGCAGGTCGCGGCCCGAGAAGCACTCTCCGGCCAACGTGCCAAACGTCCAGCGACTGCTCCCAAAGCGAAGGAGCCAGGACCCAAAGACCTAGCTGGCCTGAAGGGGCCCCAGGGGGCCCCCAAGCAGCCCCTCTCCATTTGGGTCTGGGGGCTTTCGTTGGGCCGGGAACCTGGGAGGTACCTGCCCGGTTGCAGGTCGCGGCCCGAGAAGCACTCTCCGGCCAACGTGCCAAACGTCCAGCGACTGCTCCCAAAGCGAAGGAGCCAGGACCCAAAGACCTAGCTGGCCTGAAGGGGCCCCAGGGGGCCCCCAAGCAGCCCCTCTCCATTTGGGTCTGGGGGCTTTCGTTGGGCCGGGAACCTGGGAGGTACCTGCCCGGTTGCAGGTCGCGGCCCGAGAAGCACTCTCCGGCCAACGTGCCAAACGTCCAGCGACTGCTCCCAAAGCGAAGGAGCCAGGACCCAAAGACCTAGCTGGCCTGAAGGGGCCCCAGGGGGCCCCCAAGCAGCCCCTCTCCATTTGGGTCTGGGGGCTTTCGTTGGGCCGGGAACCTGGGAGGTACCTGCCCGGTTGCAGGTCGCGGCCCGAGAAGCACTCTCCGGCCAACGTGCCAAACGTCCAGCGACTGCTCCCAAAGCGAAGGAGCCAGGACCCAAAGACCTAGCTGGCCTGAAGGGGCCCCAGGGGGCCCCCAAGCAGGCCCTCTCCATTTGGGTCTGGGGGCTTTCGTTGGGCCGGGAACCTGGGAGGTACCTGCCCGGTTGCAGGTCGCGGCCCGAGAAGCACTCTCCGGCCAACGTGCCAAACGTCCGGCGACTGCTCCCAAAGCGAAGGAGCCAGGACCCAAAGACCTAGCTGGCCTGAAGGGGCCCCAGGGGGCCCCCAAGCAGCCCCTCTCCATTTGGGTCTGGGGGCTTTCGTTGGGCCGGGAACCTGGGAGGTACCTGCCCGGTTGCAGGTCGCGGCCCGAGAAGCACTCTCCGGCCAACGTGCCAAATGTCCAGCGCCTGCTCCCAAAGCGAAGGAGCCAGGACCCAAAGACCTAGCTGGCCTGAAGGGGCCCCAGGGGGCCCCCAAGCAGCCCCTCTCCATTTGGGTCTGGGGGCTTTCGTTGGGCCGGGAACCTGGGAGCTACCTGCCCGGTTGCAGGTCGCGGCCCGAGAAGCACTCTCCGGCCAACATGCCAAACGTCCAGCGACTGCTCCCAAAGCGAAGGAGCCAGGACCCAAAGACCTAGCTGGCCTGAAGGGGCCCCAGGGGGCCCCCAAGCAGCCCCTCTCCATTTGGGTCTGGGGGCTTTCGTTGGGCCGGGAACCTGGGAGGTACCTGCCCGGTTGCAGGTCGCGGCCCGAGAAGCACTCTCCGGCCAACGTGCCAAACGTCCAGCGACTGCTCCCAAAGCGAAGGAGCCAGGACCCAAAGACCTAGCTGGCCTGAAGGGGCCCCAGGGGGCCCCCAAGCAGCCCCTCTCCATTTGGGTCTGGGGGCTTTCGTTGGGCCGGGAACCTGGGAGGTACCTGCCTGGTTGCAGGTCGCGGCCCGAGAAGCACTCTCCGGCCAACGTGCCGAACGTCCAGCGACTGCTCCCAAAGCGAAGGAGCCAGGACCCAAAGACCTAGCTGGCCTGAAGGGGCCCCAGGGGGCCCCCAAGCAGCCCCTCTCCATTTGGGTCTGGGGGCTTTCGTTGGGCCGGGAACCTGGGAGGTACCTGCCCGGTTGCAGGTCGCGGCCCGAGAAGCACTCTCCGGCCAACGTGCCAAACGTCCAGCGACTGCTCCCAAAGCGAAGGAGCCAGGACCCAAAGACCTAGCTGGCCTGAAGGGGCCCCAGGGGGCCCCCAAGCAGCCCCTCTCCATTTGGGTCTGGGGGCTTTCGTTGGGCCGGGAACCTGGGAGGTACCTGCCCGGTTGCAGGTCGCGGCCCGAGAAGCACTCTCCGGCCAACGTGCCAAACGTTCAGCGACTGCTCCCAAAGCGAAGGAGCCAGGACCCAAAGACCTAGCTGGCCTGAAGGGGCCCCAGGGGGCCCCCAAGCAGGCCCTCTCCATTTGGGTCTGGGGGCTTTCGTTGGGCCGGGAACCTGGGAGGTACCTGCCCGGTTGCAGGTCGCGGCCCGAGAAGCACTCTGCGGCCAACGTGCCAAACGTCCGGCGACTGCTCCCAAAGCGAAGGAGCCAGGACCCAAAGACCTAGCTGGCCTGAAGGGGCCCCAGGGGGCCCCCAAGCAGCCCCTCTCCATTTGGGTCTGGGGGCTTTCGTTGGGCCGGGAACCTGGGAGGTACCTGCCCGGTTGCAGGTCGCGGCCCGAGAAGCACACTCCGGCCAACGTGCCAAACGTCCAGCGACTGCTCCCAAAGCGAAGGAGCCAGGACCCAAAGACCTAGCTGGCCTGAAGGGGCCCCAGGGGGCCCCCAAGCAGCCCCTCTCCATTTGGGTCTGGGGGCTTTCGTTGGGCCGGGAACCTGGGAGGTACCTGCCCGGTTGCAGGTCGCGGCCCGAGAAGCACTCTCCGGCCAACGTGCCAAACGTCCAGCGACTGCTCCCAAAGCGAAGGAGCCAGGACCCAAAGACCTAGCTGGCCTGAAGGGGCCCCAGGGGGCCCCCAAGCAGGCCCTCTCCATTTGGGTCTGGGGGCTTTCGTTGGGCCGGGAACCTGGGAGGTACCTGCCCGGTTGCAGGTCGCGGCCCGGGAAGCACTCTCCGGCCAACGTGCCAAACGTCCGGCGACTGCTCCCAAAGCGAAGGAGCCAGGACCCAAAGACCTAGCTGGCCTGAAGGGGCCCCAGGGGGCCCCCAAGCAGCCCCTCTCCATTTGGGTCTGGGGGCTTTCGTTGGGCCGGGAACCTGGGAGGTACCTGCCCGGTTGCAGGTCGCGGCCCGAGAAGCACTCTCCGGCCAACGTGCCAAACGTCCAGCGACTGCTCCCAAAGCGAAGGAGCCAGGACCCAAAGACCTAGCTGGCCTGAAGGGGCCCCAGGGGGCCCCCAAGCAGGCCCTCTCCATTTGGGTCTGGGGGCTTTCGTTGGGCTGGGAACCTGGGAGGTACCTGCCCGGTTGCAGGTCGCGGCCCGAGAAGCACTCTCCGGCCAACGTGCCGAACGTCCAGCGACTGCTCCCAAAGCGAAGGAGCCAGGACCCAAAGACCTAGCTGGCCTGAAGGGGCCCCAGGGGGCCCCCAAGCAGCCCCTCTCCATTTGGGTCTGGGGGCTTTCGTTGGGCCGGGAACCTGGGAGGTACCTGCCCGGTTGCAGGTCGCGGCCCGAGAAGCACTCTCCGGCCAACGTGCCAAACGTCCAGCGACTGCTCCCAAAGCGAAGGAGCCAGGACCCAAAGACCTAGCTGGCCTGAAGGGGCCCCAGGGGGCCCCCAAGCAGGCCCTCTCCATTTGGGTCTGGGGGCTTTCGTTGGGCCGGGAACCTGGGAGGTACCTGCCCGGTTGCAGGTCGCGGCCCGGGAAGCACTCTCCGGCCAACGTGCCAAACGTCCGGCGACTGCTCCCAAAGCGAAGGAGCCAGGACCCAAAGACCTAGCTGGCCTGAAGGGGCCCCAGGGGGCCCCCAAGCAGCCCCTCTCCATTTGGGTCTGGGGGCTTTCGTTGGGCCGGGAACCTGGGAGGTACCTGCCCGGTTGCAGGTCGCGGCCCGAGAAGCACTCTCCGGCCAACGTGCCAAACGTCCAGCGACTGCTCCCAAAGCGAAGGAGCCAGGACCCAAAGACCTAGCTGGCCTGAAGGGGCCCCAGGGGGCCCCCAAGCAGCCCCTCTCCATTTGGGTCTGGGGGCTTTCGTTGGGCCGGGAACCTGGGAGGTACCTGCCCGGGTTCAGGTTGCGGCCCGAGAAGCACTCTCCGGCCAACGTGCCAAACGTCCAGCGACTGCTCCCAAAGCGAAGGAGCCAGGACCCAAAGACCTAGCTGGCCTGAAGGGGCCCCAGGGGGCCCCCAAGCAGCCCCTCTCCATTTGGGTCTGGGGGCTTTCGTTGGGCCGGGAACCTGGGAGGTACCTGCCCGGTTGCAGGTCGCAGCCCGAGAAGCACTCTCCGGCCAACGTGCCAAACGTCCAGCGACTGCTCCCAAAGCGAAGGAGCCAGGACCCAAAGACCTAGCTGGCCTGAAGGGGCCCCAGGGGGCCCCCAAGCAGCCCCTCTCCATTTGGGTCTGGGGGCTTTCGTTGGGCCGGGAACCTGGGAGGTACCTGCCCGGTTGCAGGTCGCGGCCCGAGAAGCACTCTCCGGCCAACGTGCCAAACGTCCAACGACTGCTCCCAAAGCGAAGGAGCCAGGACCCAAAGACCTAGCTGGCCTGAAGGGGCCCCAGGGGGCCCCCAAGCAGCCCCTCTCCATTTGGGTCTGGGGGCTTTCGTTGGGCCGGGAACCTGGGAGGTACCTGCCCGGTTGCAGGTCGCGGCCCGAGAAGCACTCTCCGGCCAACGTGCCGAACGTCCAGCGACTGCTCCCAAAGCGAAGGAGCCAGGACCCAAAGACCTAGCTGGCCTGAAGGGGCCCCAGGGGGCCCCCAAGCAGCCCCTCTCCATTTGGGTCTGGGGGCTTTCGTTGGGCCGGGAACCTGGGAGGTACCTGCCCGGTTGCAGGTCGTGGCCCGAGAAGCACTCTCCGGCCAACGTGCCAAACGTCCAGCGACTGCTCCCAAAGCGAAGGAGCCAGGACCCAAAGACCTAGCTGGCCTGAAGGGGCCCCAGGGGGCCCCCAAGCAGGCCCTCTCCATTTGGGTCTGGGGGCTTTCGTTGGGCCGGGAACCTGGGAGGTACCTGCCCGGTTGCAGGTCGCGGCCCGAGAAGCACTCTCCGGCCAACGTGCCAAACGTCCGGCGACTGCTCCCAAAGCGAAGGAGCCAGGACCCAAAGACCTAGCTGGCCTGAAGGGGCCCCAGGGGGCCCCCAAGCAGCCCCTCTCCATTTGGGTCTGGGGGCTTTCGTTGGGCCGGGAACCTGGGAGGTACCTGCCCGGTTGCAGGTCGCGGCCCGAGAAGCACTCTCCGGCCAACGTGCCAAATGTCCAGCGCCTGCTCCCAAAGCGAAGGAGCCAGGACCCAAAGACCTAGCTGGCCTGAAGGGGCCCCAGGGGGCCCCCAAGCAGCCCCTCTCCATTTGGGTCTGGGGGCTTTCGTTGGGCCGGGAACCTGGGAGCTACCTGCCCGGTTGCAGGTCGCGGCCCGAGAAGCACTCTCCGGCCAACGTGCCAAACGTCCAGCGACTGCTCCCAAAGCGAAGGAGCCAGGACCCAAAGACCTAGCTGGCCTGAAGGGGCCCCAGGGGGCCCCCAAGCAGCCCCTCTCCATTTGGGTCTGGGGGCTTTCGTTGGGCCGGGAACCTGGGAGGTACCTGCCCGGTTGCAGGTCGCGGCCCGAGAAGCACTCTCCGGCCAACGTGCCAAACGTCCAGCGACTGCTCCCAAAGCGAAGGAGCCAGGACCCAAAGACCTAGCTGGCCTGAAGGGGCCCCAGGGGGCCCCCAAGCAGCCCCTCTCCATTTGGGTCTGGGGGCTTTCGTTGGGCCGGGAACCTGGGAGGTACCTGCCCGGTTGCAGGTCGCGGCCCGAGAAGCACTCTCCGGCCAACGTGCCGAACGTCCAGCGACTGCTCCCAAAGCGAAGGAGCCAGGACCCAAAGACCTAGCTGGCCTGAAGGGGCCCCAGGGGGCCCCCAAGCAGCCCCTCTCCATTTGGGTCTGGGGGCTTTCGTTGGGCCGGGAACCTGGGAGGTACCTGCCCGGTTGCAGGTCGCGGCCCGAGAAGCACTCTCCGGCCAACGTGCCAAACGTCCAGCGACTGCTCCCAAAGCGAAGGAGCCAGGACCCAAAGACCTAGCTGGCCTGAAGGGGCCCCAGGGGGCCCCCAAGCAGCCCCTCTCCATTTGGGTCTGGGGGCTTTCGTTGGGCCGGGAACCTGGGAGGTACCTGCCCGGTTGCAGGTCGCGGCCCGAGAAGCACTCTCTGGCCAACGTGCCAAACGTTCAGCGACTGCTCCCAAAGCGAAGGAGCCAGGACCCAAAGACCTAGCTGGCCTGAAGGGGCCCCAGGGGGCCCCCAAGCAGGCCCTCTCCATTTGGGTCTGGGGGCTTTCGTTGGGCCGGGAACCTGGGAGGTACCTGCCCGGTTGCAGGTCGCGGCCCGAGAAGCACTCTGCGGCCAACGTGCCAAACGTCCGGCGACTGCTCCCAAAGCGAAGGAGCCAGGACCCAAAGACCTAGCTGGCCTGAAGGGGCCCCAGGGGGCCCCCAAGCAGCCCCTCTCCATTTGGGTCTGGGGGCTTTCGTTGGGCCGGGAACCTGGGAGGTACCTGCCCGGTTGCAGGTCGCGGCCCGAGAAGCACACTCCGGCCAACGTGCCAAACGTCCAGCGACTGCTCCCAAAGCGAAGGAGCCAGGACCCAAAGACCTAGCTGGCCTGAAGGGGCCCCAGGGGGCCCCCAAGCAGCCCCTCTCCATTTGGGTCTGGGGGCTTTCGTTGGGCCGGGAACCTGGGAGGTACCTGCCCGGTTGCAGGTCGCGGCCCGAGAAGCACTCTCCGGCCAACGTGCCAAACGTCCAGCGACTGCTCCCAAAGCGAAGGAGCCAGGACCCAAAGACCTAGCTGGCCTGAAGGGGCCCCAGGGGGCCCCCAAGCAGGCCCTCTCCATTTGGGTCTGGGGGCTTTCGTTGGGCCGGGAACCTGGGAGGTACCTGCCCGGTTGCAGGTCGCGGCCCGGGAAGCACTCTCCGGCCAACGTGCCAAACGTCCGGCGACTGCTCCCAAAGCGAAGGAGCCAGGACCCAAAGACCTAGCTGGCCTGAAGGGGCCCCAGGGGGCCCCCAAGCAGCCCCTCTCCATTTGGGTCTGGGGGCTTTCGTTGGGCCGGGAACCTGGGAGGTACCTGCCCGGTTGCAGGTCGCGGCCCGAGAAGCACTCTCCGGCCAACGTGCCAAACGTCCAGCGACTGCTCCCAAAGCGAAGGAGCCAGGACCCAAAGACCTAGCTGGCCTGAAGGGGCCCCAGGGGGCCCCCAAGCAGGCCCTCTCCATTTGGGTCTGGGGGCTTTCGTTGGGCTGGGAACCTGGGAGGTACCTGCCCGGTTGCAGGTCGCGGCCCGAGAAGCACTCTCCGGCCAACGTGCCGAACGTCCAGCGACTGCTCCCAAAGCGAAGGAGCCAGGACCCAAAGACCTAGCTGGCCTGAAGGGGCCCCAGGGGGCCCCCAAGCAGCCCCTCTCCATTTGGGTCTGGGGGCTTTCGTTGGGCCGGGAACCTGGGAGGTACCTGCCCGGTTGCAGGTCGCGGCCCGAGAAGCACTCTCCGGCCAACGTGCCAAACGTCCAGCGACTGCTCCCAAAGCGAAGGAGCCAGGACCCAAAGACCTAGCTGGCCTGAAGGGGCCCCAGGGGGCCCCCAAGCAGGCCCTCTCCATTTGGGTCTGGGGGCTTTCGTTGGGCCGGGAACCTGGGAGGTACCTGCCCGGTTGCAGGTCGCGGCCCGGGAAGCACTCTCCGGCCAACGTGCCAAACGTCCGGCGACTGCTCCCAAAGCGAAGGAGCCAGGACCCAAAGACCTAGCTGGCCTGAAGGGGCCCCAGGGGGCCCCCAAGCAGCCCCTCTCCATTTGGGTCTGGGGGCTTTCGTTGGGCCGGGAACCTGGGAGGTACCTGCCCGGTTGCAGGTCGCGGCCCGAGAAGCACTCTCCGGCCAACGTGCCAAACGTCCAGCGACTGCTCCCAAAGCGAAGGAGCCAGGACCCAAAGACCTAGCTGGCCTGAAGGGGCCCCAGGGGGCCCCCAAGCAGCCCCTCTCCATTTGGGTCTGTGGGCTTTCGTTGGGCCGGGAACCTGGGAGGTACCTGCCCGGTTGCAGGTCGCGGCCCGAGAAGCACTCTCCGGCCAACGTGCCAAACGTCCAGCGACTGCTCCCAAAGCGAAGGAGCCAGGACCCAAAGACCTAGCTGGCCTGAAGGGGCCCCAGGGGGCCCCCAAGCAGCCCCTCTCCATTTGGGTCTGGGGGCTTTCGTTGGGCCGGGAACCTGGGAGGTACCTGCCCGGTTGCAGGTTGCGGCCCGAGAAGCACTCTCCGGCCAACGTGCCAAACGTCCAGCGACTGCTCCCAAAGCGAAGGAGCCAGGACCCAAAGACCTAGCTGGCCTGAAGGGGCCCCAGGGGGCCCCCAAGCAGGCCCTCTCCATTTGGGTCTGGGGGCTTTCGTTGGGCCGGGAACCTGGGAGGTACCTGCCCGGTTGCAGGTCGCGGCCCGAGAAGCACTCTCCGGCCAACGTGCCAAACGTCCAGCGACTGCTCCCAAAGCGAAGGAGCCAGGACCCAAAGACCTAGCTGGCCTGAAGGGGCCCCAGGGGGCCCCCAAGCAGCCCCTCTCCATTTGGGTCTGGGGGCTTTCGTTGGGCCGGGAACCTGGGAGGTACCTGCCCGGTTGCAGGTCGCGGCCCGAGAAGCACTCTCCGGCCAACGTGCCAAAAGTCCAACGACTGCTCCCAAAGCGAAGGAGCCAGGACCCAAAGACCTAGCTGGCCTGAAGGGGCCCCAGGGGGCCCCCAAGCAGCCCCTCTCCATTTGGGTCTGGGGGCTTTCGTTGGGCCGGGAACCTGGGAGGTACCTGCCCGGTTGCAGGTCGCGGCCCGAGAAGCACTCTCCGGCCAACGTGCCGAACGTCCAGCGACTGCTCCCAAAGCGAAGGAGCCAGGACCCAAAGACCTAGCTGGCCTGAAGGGGCCCCAGGGGGCCCCCAAGCAGCCCCTCTCCATTTGGGTCTGGGGGCTTTCGTTGGGCCGGGAACCTGGGAGGTACCTGCCCGGTTGCAGGTCGCGGCCCGAGAAGCACTCTCCGGCCAACGTGCCGAACGTCCAGCGACTGCTCCCAAAGCGAAGGAGCCAGGACCCAAAGACCTAGCTGGCCTGAAGGGGCCCCAGGGGGCCCCCAAGCAGCCCCTCTCCATTTGGGTCTGGGGGCTTTCGTTGGGCCGGGAACCTGGGAGGTACCTGCCCGGTTGCAGGTCGCGGCCCGAGAAGCACTCTCCGGCCAACGTGCCAAACGTCCAGCGACTGCTCCCAAAGCGAAGGAGCCAGGACCCAAAGACCTAGCTGGCCTGAAGGGGCCCCAGGGGGCCCCCAAGCAGCCCCTCTCCATTTGGGTCTGTGGGCTTTCGTTGGGCCGGGAACCTGGGAGCTACCTGCCCGGTTGCAGGTCGCGGCCCGAGAAGCACTCTCCGGCCAACGTGCCGAACGTCCAGCGACTGCTCCCAAAGCGAAGGAGCCAGGACCCAAAGACCTAGCTGGCCTGAAGGGGCCCCAGGGGGCCCCCAAGCAGCCCCTCTCCATTTGGGTCTGGGGGCTTTCGTTGGGCCGGGAACCTGGGAGGTACCTGCCCGGTTGCAGGTTGCGGCCCGAGAAGCACTCTCCGGCCAACGTGCCAAACGTCCAGCGACTGCTCCCAAAGCGAAGGAGCCAGGACCCAAAGACCTAGCTGGCCTGAAGGGGCCCCAGGGGGCCCCCAAGCAGGCCCTCTCCATTTGGGTCTGGGGGCTTTCGTTGGGCCGGGAACCTGGGAGGTACCTGCCCGGTTGCAGGTCGCGGCCCGAGAAGCACTCTCCGGCCAACGTGCCAAACGTCCAGCGACTGCTCCCAAAGCGAAGGAGCCAGGACCCAAAGACCTAGCTGGCCTGAAGGGGCCCCAGGGGGCCCCCAAGCAGCCCCTCTCCATTTGGGTCTGGGGGCTTTCGTTGGGCCGGGAACCTGGGAGGTACCTGCCCGGTTGCAGGTCGCGGCCCGAGAAGCACTCTCCGGCCAACGTGCCAAAAGTCCAACGACTGCTCCCAAAGCGAAGGAGCCAGGACCCAAAGACCTAGCTGGCCTGAAGGGGCCCCAGGGGGCCCCCAAGCAGCCCCTCTCCATTTGGGTCTGGGGGCTTTCGTTGGGCCGGGAACCTGGGAGGTACCTGCCCGGTTGCAGGTCGCGGCCCGAGAAGCACTCTCCGGCCAACGTGCCGAACGTCCAGCGACTGCTCCCAAAGCGAAGGAGCCAGGACCCAAAGACCTAGCTGGCCTGAAGGGGCCCCAGGGGGCCCCCAAGCAGCCCCTCTCCATTTGGGTCTGGGGGCTTTCGTTGGGCCGGGAACCTGGGAGGTACCTGCCCGGTTGCAGGTCGCGGCCCGAGAAGCACTCTCCGGCCAACGTGCCGAACGTCCAGCGACTGCTCCCAAAGCGAAGGAGCCAGGACCCAAAGACCTAGCTGGCCTGAAGGGGCCCCAGGGGGCCCCCAAGCAGCCCCTCTCCATTTGGGTCTGGGGGCTTTCGTTGGGCCGGGAACCTGGGAGGTACCTGCCCGGTTGCAGGTCGCGGCCCGAGAAGCACTCTCCGGCCAACGTGCCAAACGTCCAGCGACTGCTCCCAAAGCGAAGGAGCCAGGACCCAAAGACCTAGCTGGCCTGAAGGGGCCCCAGGGGGCCCCCAAGCAGCCCCTCTCCATTTGGGTCTGGGGGCTTTCGTTGGGCCGGGAACCTGGGAGCTACCTGCCCGGTTGCAGGTCGCGGCCCGAGAAGCACTCTCCGGCCAACGTGCCGAACGTCCAGCGACTGCTCCCAAAGCGAAGGAGCCAGGACCCAAAGACCTAGCTGGCCTGAAGGGGCCCCAGGGGGCCCCCAAGCAGCCCCTCTCCATTTGGGTCTGGGGGCTTTCGTTGGGCCGGGAACCTGGGAGGTACCTGCCCGGTTGCAGGTCGCGGCCCGAGAAGCACTCTCCGGCCAACGTGCCAAACGTCCAGCGACTGCTCCCAAAGCGAAGCAGCCAGGACCCAAAGACCTAGCTGGCCTGAAGGGGCCCCAGGGGGCCCCCAAGCAGCCCCTCTCCATTTGGGTCTGGGGGCTTTCGTTGGGCCGGGAACCTGGGAGCTACCTGCCCGGTTGCAGGTCGCGGCCCGAGAAGCACTCTCCGGCCAACGTGCCCAACGTCCAGCGACTGCTCCCAAAGCGAAGGAGCCAGGACCCAAAGACCTAGCTGGCCTGAAGGGGCCCCAGGGGGCCCCCAAGCAGCCCCTCTCCATTTGGGTCTGGGGGCTTTCGTTGGGCCGGGAACCTGGGAGGTACCTGCCCGGTTGCAGGTCGCGGCCCGAGAAGCACTCTCCGGCCAACGTGCCGAACGTCCAGCGACTGCTCCCAAAGCGAAGGAGCCAGGACCCAAAGACCTAGCTGGCCTGAAGGGGCCCCAGGGGGCCCCCAAGCAGCCCCTCTCCATTTGGGTCTGGGGGCTTTCGTTGGGCCGGGAACCTGGGAGGTACCTGCCCGGTTGCAAGTCGCGGCCCGAGAAGCACTCTCCGGCCAACGTGCCAAACGTCCAGCGACTGCTCCCAAAGCGAAGGAGCCAGGACCCAAAGACCTAGCTGGCCTGAAGGGGCCCCAGGGGGCCCCCAAGCAGCCCCTCTCCATTTGGGTCTGGGGGCTTTCGTTGGGCCGGGAACCTGGGAGGTACCTGCCCGGTTGCAGGTCGCGGCCCGAGAAGCACTCTCCGGCCAACGTGCCAAAAGTCCAACGACTGCTCCCAAAGCGAAGGAGCCAGGACCCAAAGACCTAGCTGGCCTGAAGGGGCCCCAGGGGGCCCCCAAGCAGCCCCTCTCCATTTGGGTCTGGGGGCTTTCGTTGGGCCGGGAACCTGGGAGGTACCTGCCCGGTTGCAGGTCGCGGCCCGAGAAGCACTCTCCGGCCAACGTGCCGAACGTCCAGCGACTGCTCCCAAAGCGAAGGAGCCAGGACCCAAAGACCTAGCTGGCCTGAAGGGGCCCCAGGGGGCCCCCAAGCAGCCCCTCTCCATTTGGGTCTGGGGGCTTTCGTTGGGCCGGGAACCTGGGAGGTACCTGCCCGGTTGCAGGTCGCGGCCCGAGAAGCACTCTCCGGCCAACGTGCCGAACGTCCAGCGACTGCTCCCAAAGCGAAGGAGCCAGGACCCAAAGACCTAGCTGGCCTGAAGGGGCCCCAGGGGGCCCCCAAGCAGCCCCTCTCCATTTGGGTCTGGGGGCTTTCGTTGGGCCGGGAACCTGGGAGGTACCTGCCCGGTTGCAGGTCGCGGCCCGAGAAGCACTCTCCGGCCAACGTGCCAAACGTCCAGCGACTGCTCCCAAAGCGAAGGAGCCAGGACCCAAAGACCTAGCTGGCCTGAAGGGGCCCCAGGGGGCCCCCAAGCAGCCCCTCTCCATTTGGGTCTGGGGGCTTTCGTTGGGCCGGGAACCTGGGAGCTACCTGCCCGGTTGCAGGTCGCGGCCCGAGAAGCACTCTCCGGCCAACGTGCCGAACGTCCAGCGACTGCTCCCAAAGCGAAGGAGCCAGGACCCAAAGACCTAGCTGGCCTGAAGGGGCCCCAGGGGGCCCCCAAGCAGCCCCTCTCCATTTGGGTCTGGGGGCTTTCGTTGGGCCGGGAACCTGGGAGGTACCTGCCCGGTTGCAGGTCGCGGCCCGAGAAGCACTCTCCGGCCAACGTGCCAAACGTCCAGCGACTGCTCCCAAAGCGAAGCAGCCAGGACCCAAAGACCTAGCTGGCCTGAAGGGGCCCCAGGGGGCCCCCAAGCAGCCCCTCTCCATTTGGGTCTGGGGGCTTTCGTTGGGCCGGGAACCTGGGAGCTACCTGCCCGGTTGCAGGTCGCGGCCCGAGAAGCACTCTCCGGCCAACGTGCCCAACGTCCAGCGACTGCTCCCAAAGCGAAGGAGCCAGGACCCAAAGACCTAGCTGGCCTGAAGGGGCCCCAGGGGGCCCCCAAGCAGCCCCTCTCCATTTGGGTCTGGGGGCTTTCGTTGGGCCGGGAACCTGGGAGGTACCTGCCCGGTTGCAGGTCGCGGCCCGAGAAGCACTCTCCGGCCAACGTGCCGAACGTCCAGCGACTGCTCCCAAAGCGAAGGAGCCAGGACCCAAAGACCTAGCTGGCCTGAAGGGGCCCCAGGGGGCCCCCAAGCAGCCCCTCTCCATTTGGGTCTGGGGGCTTTCGTTGGGCCGGGAACCTGGGAGGTACCTGCCCGGTTGCAAGTCGCGGCCCGAGAAGCACTCTCCGGCCAACGTGCCAAACGTCCAGCGACTGCTCCCAAAGCGAAGGAGCCAGGACCCAAAGACCTAGCTGGCCTGAAGGGGCCCCAGGGGGCCCCCAAGCAGCCCCTCTCCATTTGGGTCTGGGGGCTTTCGTTGGGCCGGGAACCTGGGAGGTACCTGCCCGGTTGCAGGTCGCGGCCCGAGAAGCACTCTCCGGCCAACGTGCCGAACGTCCAGCGACTGCTCCCAAAGCGAAGGAGCCAGGACCCAAAGACCTAGCTGGCCTGAAGGGGCCCCAGGGGGCCCCCAAGCAGCCCCTCTCCATTTGGGTCTGGGGGCTTTCGTTGGGCCGGGAACTTGGGAGGTACCTGCCCGGTTGCAGGTCGCGGCCCGAGAAGCACTCTCCGGCCAACGTGCCCAACGTCCAGCGACTGCTCCCAAAGCGAAGGAGCCAGGACCCAAAGACCTAGCTGGCCTGAAGGGGCCCCAGGGGGCCCCCAAGCAGCCCCTCTCCATTTGGGTCTGGGGGCTTTCGTTGGGCCGGGAACCTGGGAGGTACCTGCCCGGTTGCAGGTCGCGGCCCGAGAAGCACTCTCCGGCCAACGTGCCGAACGTCCAGCGACTGCTCCCAAAGCGAAGGAGCCAGGACCCAAAGACCTAGCTGGCCTGAAGGGGCCCCAGGGGGCCCCCAAGCAGCCCCTCTCCATTTGGGTCTGGGGGCTTTCGTTGGGCCGGGAACCTGGGAGGTACCTGCCCGGTTGCAGGTCGCGGCCCGAGAAGCACTCTCCGGCCAACGTGCCAAACGTCCAGCGACTGCTCCCAAAGCGAAGGAGCCAGGACCCAAAGACCTAGCTGGCCTGAAGGGGCCCCAGGGGGCCCCCAAGCAGCCCCTCTCCATTTGGGTCTGGGGGCTTTCGTTGGGCCGGGAACTTAGGAGGTACCTGCCCGGTTGCAGGTCGCGGCCCGAGAAGCACTCTCCGGCCAACGTGCCCAACGTCCAGCGACTGCTCCCAAAGCGAAGGAGCCAGGACCCAAAGACCTAGCTGGCCTGAAGGGGCCCCAGGGGGCCCCCAAGCAGCCCCTCTCCATTTGGGTCTGGGGGGTTTCGTTGGGCCGGGAACCTGGGAGGTACCTGCCCGGTTGCAGGTCGCGGCCCGAGAAGCACTCTCCGGCCAACGTGCCAAACGTCCAGCGACTGCTCCCAAAGCGAAGGAGCCAGGACCCAAAGACCTAGCTGGCCTGAAGGGGCCCCAGGGGGCCCCCAAGCAGCCCCTCTCCATTTGGGTCTGGGGGCTTTCGTTGGGCCGGGAACCTGGGAGCTACCTGCCCGGTTGCAGGTCGCGGCCCGAGAAGCACTCTCCGGCCAACGTGCCAAACGTCCAGCGACTGCTCCCAAAGCGAAGGAGCCAGGACCCAAAGACCCAGCTGGCCTGAAGGGGCCCCAGGGGGCCCCCAAGCAGCCCCTCTCCATTTGGGTCTGGGGGCTTTCGTTGGGCCGGGAACCTGGGAGGTACCTGCCCGGTTGCAGGTCGCGGCCCGAGAAGCACTCTCCGGCCAACGTGCCAAACGTCAAGCGACTGCTCCCAAAGCGAAGGAGCCAGGACCCAAAGACCTAGCTGGCCTGAAGGGGCCCCAGGGGGCCCCCAAGCAGCCCCTCTCCATTTGGGTCTGGGGGCTTTCGTTGGGCCGGGAACCTGGGAGGTACCTGCCCGGTTGCAGGTCGCGGCCCGAGAAGCACTCTCCGGCCAACGTGCCAAACGTCCAGCGACTGCTCCCAAAGCGAAGGAGCCAGGACCCAAAGACCTAGCTGGCCTGAAGGGGCCCCAGGGGGCCCCCAAGCAGCCCCTCTCCATTTGGGTCTGGGGGCTTTCGTTGGGCCGGGAACCTGGGAGGTACCTGCCCGGTTGCAGGTCGCGGCCCGAGAAGCACTCTCCGGCCAACGTGCCAAACGTCCAGCGACTGCTCCCAAAGCGAAGGAGCCAGGACCCAAAGACCTAGCTGGCCTGAAGGGGCCCCAGGGGGCCCCCAAGCAGCCCCTCTCCATTTGGGTCTGGGGGCTTTCGTTGGGCCGGGAACCTGGGAGGTACCTGCCCGGTTGCAGGTCGCGGCCCGAGAAGCACTCTCCGGCCAAAGTGCCGAACGTCCAGCGACTGCTCGCAAAGCGAAGGAGCCAGGACCCAAAGACCTAGCTGGCCTGAAGGGGCCCCAGGGGGCCCCAAGCAGCCCCTCTCCATTTGGGTCTGGGGGCTTTCGTTGGGCCGGGAACCTGGGAGGTACCTGCCCGGTTGCAGGTCGCGGCCCGAGAAGCACTCTCCGGCCAACGTGCCCAACGTCCAGCGACTGCTCCCAAAGCGAAGGAGCCAGGACCCAAAGACCTAGCTGGCCTGAAGGGGCCCCAGGGGGCCCCCAAGCAGCCCCTCTCCATTTGGGTCTGGGGGCTTTCGTTGGGCCGGGAACCTGGGAGGTACCTGCCCGGTTGCAGGTCGCGGCCCGAGAAGCACTCTCCAGCCAACGTGCCAAACGTCCAGCGACTGCTCCCAAAGCGAAGGAGCCAGGACCCAAAGACCTAGCTGGCCTGAAGGGGCCCCAGGGGGCCCCCAAGCAGCCCCTCTCCATTTGGGTCTGGGGGCTTTCGTTGGGCCGGGAACCTGGGAGGTACCTGCCCGGTTGCAGGTCGCGGCCCGAGAAGCACTCTCCGGCCAACGTGCCGAACGTCCAGCGACTGCTCCCAAAGCGAAGGAGCCAGGACCCAAAGACCTAGCTGGCCTGAAGGGGCCCCAGGGGGCCCCCAAGCAGCCCCTCTCCATTTGGGTCTGGGGGCTTTCGTTGGGCCGGGAACCTGGGAGGTACCTGCCCGGTTGCAGGTCGCGGCCCGAGAAGCACTCTCCGGCCAACGTGCCGAACGTCCAGCGACTGCTCCCAAAGCGAAGGAGCCAGGACCCAAAGACCTAGCTGGCCTGAAGGGGCCCCAGGGGGCCCCCAAGCAGCCCCTCTCCATTTGGGTCTGGGGGCTTTCGTTGGGCCGGGAACCTGGGAGGTACCTGCCCGGTTGCAGGTCGCGGCCCGAGAAGCACTCTCCGGCCAACGTGCCCAACGTCCAGCGACTGCTCCCAAAGCGAAGGAGCCAGGACCCAAAGACCTAGCTGGCCTGAAGGGGCCCCAGGGGGCCCCCAAGCAGCCCCTCTCCATTTGGGTCTGGGGGCTTTCGTTGGGCCGGGAACTTAGGAGGTACCTGCCCGGTTGCAGGTCGCGGCCCGAGAAGCACTCTCCGGCCAACGTGCCCAACGTCCAGCGACTGCTCCCAAAGCGAAGGAGCCAGGACCCAAAGACCTAGCTGGCCTGAAGGGGCCCCAGGGGGCCCCCAAGCAGCCCCTCTCCATTTGGGTCTGGGGGCTTTCGTTGGGCCGGGAACCTGGGAGGTACCTGCCCGGTTGCAGGTCGCGGCCCGAGAAGCACTCTCCGGCCAACGTGCCAAACGTCCAGCGACTGCTCCCAAAGCGAAGGAGCCAGGACCCAAAGACCTAGCTGGCCTGAAGGGGCCCCAGGGGGCCCCCAAGCAGCCCCTCTCCATTTGGGTCTGGGGGCTTTCGTTGGGCCGGGAACCTGGGAGGTACCTGCCCGGTTGCAGGTCGCGGCCCGAGAAGCACTCTCCGGCCAACGTGCCAAACGTCCAGCGACTGCTCCCAAAGCGAAGCAGCCAGGACCCAAAGACCTAGCTGGCCTGAAGGGGCCCCAGGGGGCCCCCAAGCAGCCCCTCTCCATTTGGGTCTGGGGGCTTTCGTTGGGCCGGGAACCTGGGAGGTACCTGCCCGGTTGCAGGTCGCGGCCCGAGAAGCACTCTCCGGCCAACGTGCCAAACGTCCAGCGACTGCTCCCAAAGCGAAGGAGCCAGGACCCAAAGACCTAGCTGGCCTGAAGGGGCCCCAGGGGGCCCCCAAGCAGCCCCTCTCCATTTGGGTCTGGGGGCTTTCGTTGGGCCGGGAACCTGGGAGGTACCTGCCCGGTTGCAGGTCGCGGCCCGAGAAGCACTCTCCGGCCAACGTGCCAACGTCCAGCGACTGCTCCCAAAGCGAAGGAGCCAGGACCCAAAGACCTAGCTGGCCTGAAGGGGCCCCAGGGGGCCCCCAAGCAGCCCCTCTCCATTTGGGTCTGGGGGCTTTCGTTGGGCCGGGAACCTGGGAGGTACCTGCCCGGTTGCAGGTCGCGGCCCGAGAAGCACTCTCCGGCCAACGTGCCAAACGTCCAGCGACTGCTCCCAAAGCGAAGGAGCCAGGACCCAAAGACCTAGCTGGCCTGAAGGGGCCCCAGGGGGCCCCAAGCAGCCCCTCTCCATTTGGGTCTGGGGGCTTTCGTTGGGCCGGGAACCTGGGAGGTACCTGCCCGGTTGCAGGTCGCGGCCCGAGAAGCACTCTCCGGCCAACGTGCCAAACGTCCAGCGACTGCTCCCAAAGCGAAGGAGCCAGGACCCAAAGACCTAGCTGGCCTGAAGGGGCCCCAGGGGGGCCCCAAGCAGCCCCTCTCCATTTGGGTCTGGGGGCTTTCGTTGGGCCGGGAACCTGGGAGGTACCTGCCCGGTTGCAGGTCGCGGCCCGAGAAGCACTCTCCGGCCAACGTGCCGAACATCCAGCGACTGCTCCCAAAGCGAAGGAGCCAGGACCCAAAGACCTAGCTGGCCTGAAGGGGCCCCAGGGGGCCCCCAAGCAGCCC
>NW_028168754.1:37500-65000 GCF_964237585.1 Gallinula chloropus
TTTGGGTCCTGGCTCCTTCGCTTTGGGAGCAGTCGCTGGACGTTCGGCACGTTGGCCGGAGAGTGCTTCTCGGGCCGCGACCTGCAACCGGGCAGGTACCTCCCAGGTTCCCGGCCCAACGAAAGCCCCCAGACCCAAATGGAGAGGGGCTGCTTGGGGGCCCCCTGGGGCCCCTTCAGGCCAGCTAGGTCTTTGGGTCCTGGCTCCTTCGCTTTGGGAGCAGTCGCTGGACGTTGGGCACGTTGGCCGGAGAGTGCTTCTCGGGCCGCGACCTGCAACCGGGCAGGTACCTCCCAGGTTCCCGGCCCAACGAAAGCCCCCAGACCCAAATGGAGAGGGGCTGCTTGGGGGCCCCCTGGGGCCCCTTCAGGCCAGCTAGGTCTTTGGGTCCTGGCTCCTTCGCTTTGGGAGCAGTCGCTGGACGTTTGGCATGTTGGCCGCAGAGTGATTCTCGGGCCGCGACCTGCAACCGGGCAGGTACCTCCCAGGTTCCCGGCCCAACGAAAGCCCCCAGACCCAAATGGAGAGGGGCTGCTTGGGGGCCCCCTGGGGCCCCTTCAGGCCAGCTAGGTCTTTGGGTCCTGGCTCCTTCGCTTTGGGAGCAGTCGCTGGACGTTTGGCATGTTGGCCGCAGAGTGCTTCTCGGGCCGCGACCTGCAACCGGGCAGGTACCTCCCAGGTTCCCGGCCCAACGAAAGCCCCCAGACCCAAATGGAGAGGGGCTGCTTGGGGGCCCCCTGGGGCCCCTTCAGGCCAGCTAGGTCTTTGGGTCCTGGCTCCTTCGCTTTGGGAGCAGTTGCTGGACGTTTGGCACGTTGGCCGGAGAGTGCTTCTCGGGCCGCGACCTGCAACCGGGCAGGTACCTCCCAGGTTCCCGGCCCAACGAAAGCCCCCAGACCCAAATGGAGAGGGGCTGCTTGGGGGCCCCCTGGGGCCCCTTCAGGCCAGCTAGGTCTTTGGGTCCTGGCTCCTTCGCTTTGGGAGCAGTCGCTGGACGTTTGGCATGTTGGCCGCAGAGTGATTCTCGGGCCGCGACCTGCAACCGGGCAGGTACCTCCCAGGTTCCCGGCCCAACGAAAGCCCCCAGACCCAAATGGAGAGGGGCTGCTTGGGGGCCCCCTGGGGCCCCTTCAGGCCAGCTAGGTCTTTGGGTCCTGGCTCCTTCGCTTTGGGAGCAGTCGCTGGACGTTTGGCATGTTGGCCGCAGAGTGCTTCTCGGGCCGCGACCTGCAACCGGGCAGGTACCTCCCAGGTTCCCGGCCCAACGAAAGCCCCCAGACCCAAATGGAGAGGGGCTGCTTGGGGGCCCCCTGGGGCCCCTTCAGGCCAGCTAGGTCTTTGGGTCCTGGCTCCTTCGCTTTGGGAGCAGTTGCTGGACGTTTGGCACGTTGGCCGGAGAGTGCTTCTCGGGCCGCGACCTGCAACCGGGCAGGTACCTCCCAGGTTCCCGGCCCAACGAAAGCCCCCAGACCCAAATGGAGAGGGGCTGCTTGGGGGCCCCCTGGGGCCCCTTCAGGCCAGCTAGGTCTTTGGGTCCTGGCTCCTTCGCTTTGGGAGCAGTCGCTGGACGTTTGGCATGTTGGCCGCAGAGTGCTTCTCGGGCCGCGACCTGCAACCGGGCAGGTACCTCCCAGGTTCCCGGCCCAACGAAAGCCCCCAGACCCAAATGGAGAGGGGCTGCTTGGGGGCCCCCTGGGGCCCCTTCAGGCCAGCTAGGTCTTTGGGTCCTGGCTCCTTCGCTTTGGGAGCAGTCGCTGGACGTTTGGCATGTTGGCCGCAGAGTGCTTCTCGGGCCGCGACCTGCAACCGGGCAGGTACCTCCCAGGTTCCCGGCCCAACGAAAGCCCCCAGACCCAAATGGAGAGGGGCTGCTTGGGGGCCCCCTGGGGCCCCTTCAGGCCAGCTAGGTCTTTGGGTCCTGGCTCCTTCGCTTTGGGAGCAGTCGCTGGACGTTTGGCATGTTGGCCGGAGAGTGCTTCTCGGGCCGCGACCTGCAACCGGGCAGGTACCTCCCAGGTTCCCGGCCCAACGAAAGCCCCCAGACCCAAATGGAGAGGGGCTGCTTGGGGGCCCCCTGGGGCCCCTTCAGGCCAGCTAGGTCTTTGGGTCCTGGCTCCTTCGCTTTGGGAGCAGGCGCTGGACGTTTGGCATGTTGGCCGCAGAGTGCTTCTCGGGCCGCGACCTGCAACCGGGCAGGTACCTCCCAGGTTCCCGGCCCAACGAAAGCCCCCAGACCCAAATGGAGAGGGGCTGCTTGGGGGCCCCCTGGGGCCCCTTCAGGCCAGCTAGGTCTTTGGGTCCTGGCTCCTTCGCTTTGGGAGCAGTCGCTGGACGTTTGGCATGTTGGCCGCAGAGTGCTTCTCGGGCCGCGACCTGCAACCGGGCAGGTACCTCCCAGGTTCCCGGCCCAACGAAAGCCCCCAGACCCAAATGGAGAGGGGCTGCTTGGGGGCCCCCTGGGGCCCCTTCAGGCCAGCTAGGTCTTTGGGTCCTGGCTCCTTCGCTTTGGGAGCAGTCGCTGGACGTTTGGCATGTTGGCCGCAGAGTGCTTCTCGGGCCGCGACCTGCAACCGGGCAGGTAGCTCCCAGGTTCCCGGCCCAACGAAAGCCCCCAGACCCAAATGGAGAGGGGCTGCTTGGGGGCCCCCTGGGGCCCCTTCAGGCCAGCTAGGTCTTTGGGTCCTGGCGCCTTCGCTTTGGGAGCAGTCGCTGGACGTTTGGCACGTTGGCCGCAGAGTGCTTCTCGGGCCGCGACCTGCAACCGGGCAGGTACCTCCCAGGTTCCCGGCCCAACGAAAGCCCCCAGACCCAAATGGAGAGGGGCTGCTTGGGGGCCCCCTGGGGCCCCTTCAGGCCAGCTAGGTCTTTGGGTCCTGGCTCCTTCGCTTTGGGAGCAGTCGCTGGACGTTTGGCATGTTGGCCGCAGAGTGCTTCTCGGGCCGCGACCTGCAACCGGGCAGGTAGCTCCCAGGTTCCCGGCCCAACGAAAGCCCCCAGACCCAAATGGAGAGGGGCTGCTTGGGGGCCCCCTGGGGCCCCTTCAGGCCAGCTAGGTCTTTGGGTCCTGGCTCCTTCGCTTTGGGAGCAGTCGCTGGACGTTTGGCATGTTGGCCGCAGAGTGCTTCTCGGGCCGCGACCTGCAACCGGGCAGGTAGCTCCCAGGTTCCCGGCCCAACGAAAGCCCCCAGACCCAAATGGAGAGGGGCTGCTTGGGGGCCCCCTGGGGCCCCTTCAGGCCAGCTAGGTCTTTGGGTCCTGGCTCCTTCGCTTTGGGAGCAGTCGCTGGACGTTGGGCATGTTGGCCGCAGAGTGCTTCTCGGGCCGCGACCTGCAACCGGGCAGGTACCTCCCAGGTTCCCGGCCCAACGAAAGCCCCCAGACCCAAATGGAGAGGGGCTGCTTGGGGGCCCCCTGGGGCCCCTTCAGGCCAGCTAGGTCTTTGGGTCCTGGCTCCTTCGCTTTGGGAGCAGTCGCTGGACGTTTGGCATGTTGGCCGCAGAGTGCTTCTCGGGCCGCGACCTGCAACCGGGCAGGTACCTCCCAGGTTCCCGGCCCAACGAAAGCCCCCAGACCCAAATGGAGAGGGGCTGCTTGGGGGCCCCCTGGGGCCCCTTCAGGCCAGCTAGGTCTTTGGGTCCTGGCTCCTTCGCTTTGGGAGCAGTTGCTGGACGTTTGGCACGTTGGCCGGAGAGTGCTTCTCGGGCCGCGACCTGCAACCGGGCAGGTACCTCCCAGGTTCCCGGCCCAACGAAAGCCCCCAGACCCAAATGGAGAGGGGCTGCTTGGGGGCCCCCTGGGGCCCCTTCAGGCCAGCTAGGTCTTTGGGTCCTGGCTCCTTCGCTTTGGGAGCAGTCGCTGGACGTTTGGCATGTTGGCCGCAGAGTGATTCTCGGGCCGCGACCTGCAACCGGGCAGGTACCTCCCAGGTTCCCGGCCCAACGAAAGCCCCCAGACCCAAATGGAGAGGGGCTGCTTGGGGGCCCCCTGGGGCCCCTTCAGGCCAGCTAGGTCTTTGGGTCCTGGCTCCTTCGCTTTGGGAGCAGTCGCTGGACGTTTGGCATGTTGGCCGCAGAGTGCTTCTCGGGCCGCGACCTGCAACCGGGCAGGTACCTCCCAGGTTCCCGGCCCAACGAAAGCCCCCAGACCCAAATGGAGAGGGGCTGCTTGGGGGCCCCCTGGGGCCCCTTCAGGCCAGCTAGGTCTTTGGGTCCTGGCTCCTTCGCTTTGGGAGCAGTTGCTGGACGTTTGGCACGTTGGCCGGAGAGTGCTTCTCGGGCCGCGACCTGCAACCGGGCAGGTACCTCCCAGGTTCCCGGCCCAACGAAAGCCCCCAGACCCAAATGGAGAGGGGCTGCTTGGGGGCCCCCTGGGGCCCCTTCAGGCCAGCTAGGTCTTTGGGTCCTGGCTCCTTCGCTTTGGGAGCAGTCGCTGGACGTTTGGCATGTTGGCCGCAGAGTGCTTCTCGGGCCGCGACCTGCAACCGGGCAGGTACCTCCCAGGTTCCCGGCCCAACGAAAGCCCCCAGACCCAAATGGAGAGGGGCTGCTTGGGGGCCCCCTGGGGCCCCTTCAGGCCAGCTAGGTCTTTGGGTCCTGGCTCCTTCGCTTTGGGAGCAGTCGCTGGACGTTTGGCATGTTGGCCGCAGAGTGCTTCTCGGGCCGCGACCTGCAACCGGGCAGGTACCTCCCAGGTTCCCGGCCCAACGAAAGCCCCCAGACCCAAATGGAGAGGGGCTGCTTGGGGGCCCCCTGGGGCCCCTTCAGGCCAGCTAGGTCTTTGGGTCCTGGCTCCTTCGCTTTGGGAGCAGTCGCTGGACGTTTGGCATGTTGGCCGGAGAGTGCTTCTCGGGCCGCGACCTGCAACCGGGCAGGTACCTCCCAGGTTCCCGGCCCAACGAAAGCCCCCAGACCCAAATGGAGAGGGGCTGCTTGGGGGCCCCCTGGGGCCCCTTCAGGCCAGCTAGGTCTTTGGGTCCTGGCTCCTTCGCTTTGGGAGCAGGCGCTGGACGTTTGGCATGTTGGCCGCAGAGTGCTTCTCGGGCCGCGACCTGCAACCGGGCAGGTACCTCCCAGGTTCCCGGCCCAACGAAAGCCCCCAGACCCAAATGGAGAGGGGCTGCTTGGGGGCCCCCTGGGGCCCCTTCAGGCCAGCTAGGTCTTTGGGTCCTGGCTCCTTCGCTTTGGGAGCAGTCGCTGGACGTTTGGCATGTTGGCCGCAGAGTGCTTCTCGGGCCGCGACCTGCAACCGGGCAGGTACCTCCCAGGTTCCCGGCCCAACGAAAGCCCCCAGACCCAAATGGAGAGGGGCTGCTTGGGGGCCCCCTGGGGCCCCTTCAGGCCAGCTAGGTCTTTGGGTCCTGGCTCCTTCGCTTTGGGAGCAGTCGCTGGACGTTTGGCATGTTGGCCGCAGAGTGCTTCTCGGGCCGCGACCTGCAACCGGGCAGGTACCTCCCAGGTTCCCGGCCCAACGAAAGCCCCCAGACCCAAATGGAGAGGGGCTGCTTGGGGGCCCCCTGGGGCCCCTTCAGGCCAGCTAGGTCTTTGGGTCCTGGCGCCTTCGCTTTGGGAGCAGTCGCTGGACGTTTGGCACGTTGGCCGCAGAGTGCTTCTCGGGCCGCGACCTGCAACCGGGCAGGTACCTCCCAGGTTCCCGGCCCAACGAAAGCCCCCAGACCCAAATGGAGAGGGGCTGCTTGGGGGCCCCCTGGGGCCCCTTCAGGCCAGCTAGGTCTTTGGGTCCTGGCTCCTTCGCTTTGGGAGCAGTCGCTGGACGTTTGGCATGTTGGCCGCAGAGTGCTTCTCGGGCCGCGACCTGCAACCGGGCAGGTAGCTCCCAGGTTCCCGGCCCAACGAAAGCCCCCAGACCCAAATGGAGAGGGGCTGCTTGGGGGCCCCCTGGGGCCCCTTCAGGCCAGCTAGGTCTTTGGGTCCTGGCTCCTTCGCTTTGGGAGCAGTCGCTGGACGTTTGGCATGTTGGCCGCAGAGTGCTTCTCGGGCCGCGACCTGCAACCGGGCAGGTAGCTCCCAGGTTCCCGGCCCAACGAAAGCCCCCAGACCCAAATGGAGAGGGGCTGCTTGGGGGCCCCCTGGGGCCCCTTCAGGCCAGCTAGGTCTTTGGGTCCTGGCTCCTTCGCTTTGGGAGCAGTCGCTGGACGTTGGGCATGTTGGCCGCAGAGTGCTTCTCGGGCCGCGACCTGCAACCGGGCAGGTACCTCCCAGGTTCCCGGCCCAACGAAAGCCCCCAGACCCAAATGGAGAGGGGCTGCTTGGGGGCCCCCTGGGGCCCCTTCAGGCCAGCTAGGTCTTTGGGTCCTGGCTCCTTCGCTTTGGGAGCAGTCGCTGGACGTTTGGCATGTTGGCCGCAGAGTGCTTCTCGGGCCGCGACCTGCAACCGGGCAGGTACCTCCCAGGTTCCCGGCCCAACGAAAGCCCCCAGACCCAAATGGAGAGGGGCTGCTTGGGGGCCCCCTGGGGCCCCTTCAGGCCAGCTAGGTCTTTGGGTCCTGGCTCCTTCGCTTTGGGAGCAGTCGCTGGACGTTTGGCATGTTGGCCGCAGAGTGCTTCTCGGGCCGCGACCTGCAACCGGGCAGGTAGCTCCCAGGTTCCCGGCCCAACGAAAGTCCCCAGACCCAAATGGAGAGGGGCTGCTTGGGGGCCCCCTGGGGCCCCTTCAGGCCAGCTAGGTCTTTGGGTCCTGGCTCCTTCGCTTTGGGAGCAGTCGCTGGACGTTTGGCATGTTGGCCGCAGAGTGCTTCTCGGGCCGCGACCTGCAACCGGGCAGGTACCTCCCAGGTTCCCGGCCCAACGAAAGCCCCCAGACCCAAATGGAGAGGGGCTGCTTGGGGGCCCCCTGGGGCCCCTTCAGGCCAGCTAGGTCTTTGGGTCCTGGCTCCTTCGCTTTGGGAGCAGTCGCTGGACGTTTGGCACGTTGGCCGGAGAGTGCTTCTCGGGCCGCGACCTGCAACCGGGCAGGTACCTCCCAGGTTCCCGGCCCAACGAAAGCCCCCAGACCCAAATGGAGAGGGGCTGCTTGGGGCCCCCCTGGGGCCCCTTCAGGCCAGCTAGGTCTTTGGGTCCTGGCTCCTTCGCTTTGGGAGCAGTCGCTGGACGTTTGGCATGTTGGCCGCAGAGTGCTTCTCGGGCCGCGACCTGCAACCGGGCAGGTAGCTCCCAGGTTCCCGGCCCAACGAAAGCCCCCAGACCCAAATGGAGAGGGGCTGCTTGGGGGCCCCCTGGGGCCCCTTCAGGCCAGCTAGGTCTTTGGGTCCTGGCTCCTTCGCTTTGGGAGCAGTCGCTGGACGTTTGGCATGTTGGCCGCAGAGTGCTTCTCAGGCCGCGACCTGAAAACGGGCAGGTAGCTCCCAGGTTCCCGGCCCAATGAAAGCCCCCAGACCCAAATGGAGAGGGGCTGCTTGGGGGCCCCCTGGGGCCCCTTCAGGCCAGCTAGGTCTTTGGGTCCTGGCTCCTTCGCTTTGGGAGCAGTCGCTGGACGTTTGGCATGTTGGCCGGAGAGTGCTTCTCGGGCCGCGACCTGCAACCAGGCAGGTACCTCCCAGGTTCCCGGCCCAACGAAAGCCCCCAGACCCAAATGGAGAGGGGCTGCTTGGGGGCCCCCTGGGGCCCCTTCAGGCCAGCTAGGTCTTTGGGTCCTGGCTCCTTCGCTTTGGGAGCAGTCGCTGGACGTTTGGCATGTTGGCCGCAGAGTGCTTCTCGGGCCGCGACCTGCAACCGGGCAGGTAGCTCCCAGGTTCCCGGCCCAACGAAAGACCCCAGACCCAAATGGAGAGGGGCTGCTTGGGGGCCCCCTGGGGCCCCTTCAGGCCAGCTAGGTCTTTGGGTCCTGGCTCCTTCGCTTTGGGAGCAGTCGCTGGACGTTTGGCATGTTGGCCGGAGAGTGCTTCTCGGGCCGCGACCTGCAACCGGGCAGGTACCTCCCAGGTTCCCGGCCCAACGAAAACCCCCAGACCCAAATGGAGAGGGGCTGCTTGGGGGCCCCCTGGGGCCCCTTCAGGCCAGCTAGGTCTTTGGGTCCTGGCTCCTTCGCTTTGGGAGCAGTCGCTGGACGTTTGGCATGTTGGCCGCAGAGTGCTTCTCGGGCCGCGACCTGCAACCGGGCAGGTAGCTCCCAGGTTCCCGGCCCAACGAAAGCCCCCAGACCCAAATGGAGAGGGGCTGCTTGGGGGCCCCCTGGGGCCCCTTCAGGCCAGCTAGGTCTTTGGGTCCTGGCTCCTTCGCTTTGGGAGCAGTCGCTGGACGTTTGGCATGTTGGCCGCAGAGTGCTTCTCGGGCCGCGACCTGCAACCGGGCAGGTACCTCCCAGGTTCCCGGCCCAACGAAAGCCCCCAGACCCAAATGGAGAGGGGCTGCTTGGGGGCCCCCTGGGGCCCCTTCAGGCCAGCTAGGTCTTTGGGTCCTGGCTCCTTCGCTTTGGGAGCAGTCGCTGGACGTTTGGCATGTTGGCCGCAGAGTGCTTCTCGGGCCGCGACCTGCAACTGGGCAGGTACCTCCCAGGTTCCCGGCCCAACGAAAGCCCCCAGACCCAAATGGAGAGGGGCTGCTTGGGGGCCCCCTGGGGCCCCTTCAGGCCAGCTAGGTCTTTGGGTCCTGGCTCCTTCGCTTTGGGAGCAGTCGCTGGACGTTTGGCATGTTGGCCGCAGAGTGCTTCTCGGGCCGCGACCTGCAACCGGGCAGGTACCTCCCAGGTTCCCGGCCCAACGAAAGCCCCCAGACCCAAATGGAGAGGGGCTGCTTGGGGGCCCCCTGGGGCCCCTTCAGGCCAGCTAGGTCTTTGGGTCCTGGCTCCTTCGCTTTGGGAGCAGTCGCTGGACGTTTGGCATGTTGGCCGGAGAGTGCTTCTCGGGCCGCGACCTGCAACCGGGCAGGTACCTCCCAGGTTCCCGGCCCAACGAAAGCCCCCAGACCCAAATGGAGAGGGGCTGCTTGGGGGCCCCCTGGGGCCCCTTCAGGCCAGCTAGGTCTTTGGGTCCTGGCTCCTTCGCTTTGGGAGCAGTCGCTGGACGTTTGGCATGTTGGCCGCAGAGTGCTTCTCGGGCCGCGACCTGCAACCGGGCAGGTACCTCCCAGGTTCCCGGCCCAACGAAAGCCCCCAGACCCAAATGGAGAGGGGCTGCTTGGGGGCCCCCTGGGGCCCCTTCAGGCCAGCTAGGTCTTTGGGTCCTGGCTCCTTCGCTTTGGGAGCAGTCGCTGGACGTTTGGCACGTTGGCCGCAGAGTGCTTCTCGGGCCGCGACCTGCAACCGGGCAGGTACCTCCCAGGTTCCCGGCCCAACGAAAGCCCCCAGACCCAAATGGAGAGGGGCTGCTTGGGGGCCCCCCTGGGGCCCCTTCAGGCCAGCTAGGTCTTTGGGTCCTGGCTCCTTCGCTTTGGGAGCAGTCGCTGGACGTTTGGCATGTTGGCCGGAGAGTGCTTCTCGGGCCGCGACCTGCAACCGGGCAGGTACCTCCCAGGTTCCCGGCCCAACGAAAGCCCCCAGACCCAAATGGAGAGGGGCTGCTTGGGGGCCCCCTGGGGCCCCTTCAGGCCAGCTAGGTCTTTGGGTCCTGGCTCCTTCGCTTTGGGAGCAGTCGCTGGACGTTTGGCATGTTGGCCGCAGAGTGCTTCTCGGGCCGCGACCTGCAACCGGGCAGGTACCTCCCAGGTTCCCGGCCCAACGAAAGCCCCCAGACCCAAATGGAGAGGGGCTGCTTGGGGGCCCCCTGGGGCCCCTTCAGGCCAGCTAGGTCTTTGGGTCCTGGCTCCTTCGCTTTGGGAGCAGTCGCTGGACGTTTGGCATGTTGGCCGCAGAGTGCTTCTCGGGCCGCGACCTGCAACCGGGCAGGTACCTCCCAGGTTCCCGGCCCAACGAAAGCCCCCAGACCCAAATGGAGAGGGGCTGCTTGGGGGCCCCCTGGGACCCCTTCAGGCCAGCTAGGTCTTTGGGTCCTGGCTCCTTCGCTTTGGGAGCAGTCGCTGGACGTTTGGCATGTTGGCCGGAGAGTGCTTCTCGGGCCGCGACCTGCAACCGGGCAGGTACCTCCCAGGTTCCCGGCCCAACGAAAGCCCCCAGACCCAAATGGAGAGGGGCTGCTTGGGGGCCCCCTGGGGCCCCTTCAGGCCAGCTAGGTCTTTGGGTCCTGGCTCCTTCGCTTTGGGAGCAGTCGCTGGACGTTTGGCATGTTGGCCGCAGAGTGCTTCTCGGGCCGCGACCTGCAACCGGGCAGGTACCTCCCAGGTTCCCGGCCCAACGAAAGCCCCCAGACCCAAATGGAGAGGGGCTGCTTGGGGGCCCCCTGGGGCCCCTTCAGGCCAGCTAGGTCTTTGGGTCCTGGCTCCTTCGCTTTGGGAGCAGTCGCTGGACGTTTGGCATGTTGGCCGCAGAGTGCTTCTCGGGCCGCGACCTGCAACCGGGCAGGTACCTCCCAGGTTCCCGGCCCAACGAAAGCCCCCAGACCCAAATGGAGAGGGGCTGCTTGGGGGCCCCCTGGGGCCCCTTCAGGCCAGCTAGGTCTTTGGGTCCTGGCTCCTTCGCTTTGGGAGCAGTCGCTGGACGTTTGGCATGTTGGCCGCAGAGTGCTTCTCGGGCCGCGACCTGCAACCGGGCAGGTACCTCCCAGGTTCCCGGCCCAACGAAAGCCCCCAGACCCAAATGGAGAGGGGCTGCTTGGGGGCCCCCTGGGGCCCCTTCAGGCCAGCTAGGTCTTTGGGTCCTGGCTCCTTCGCTTTGGGAGCAGTCGCTGGACGTTTGGCACGTTGGCCGCAGAGTGCTTCTCGGGCCGCGACCTGCAACCGGGCAGGTACCTCCCAGGTTCCCGGCCCAACGAAAGCCCCCAGACCCAAATGGAGAGGGGCTGCTTGGGGGCCCCCTGGGGCCCCTTCAGGCCAGCTAGGTCTTTGGGTCCTGGCTCCTTCGCTTTGGGAGCAGTCGCTGGACGTTTGGCATGTTGGCCGCAGAGTGCTTCTCGGGCCGCGACCTGCAACCGGGCAGGTACCTCCCAGGTTCCCGGCCCAACGAAAGCCCCCAGACCCAAATGGAGAGGGGCTGCTTGGGGGCCCCCTGGGGCCCCTTCAGGCCAGCTAGGTCTTTGGGTCCTGGCTCCTTCGCTTTGGGAGCAGTCGCTGGACGTTTGGCATGTTGGCCGCAGAGTGCTTCTCGGGCCGCGACCTGCAACCGGGCAGGTACCTCCCAGGTTCCCGGCCCAACGAAAGCCCCCAGACCCAAATGGAGAGGGGCTGCTTGGGGGCCCCCTGGGGCCCCTTCAGGCCAGCTAGGTCTTTGGGTCCTGGCTCCTTCGCTTTGGGAGCAGTCGCTGGACGTTTGGCATGTTGGCCGGAGAGTGCTTCTCGGGCCGCGACCTGCAACTGGGCAGGTACCTCCCAGGTTCCCGGCCCAACGAAAGCCCCCAGACCCAAATGGAGAGGGGCTGCTTGGGGGCCCCCTGGGGCCCCTTCAGGCCAGCTAGGTCTTTGGGTCCTGGCTCCTTCGCTTTGGGAGCAGTCGCTGGACGTTTGGCATGTTGGCCGCAGAGTGCTTCTCGGGCCGCGACCTGCAACCGGGCAGGTACCTCCCAGGTTCCCGGCCCAACGAAAGCCCCCAGACCCAAATGGAGAGGGGCTGCTTGGGGGCCCCCTGGGGCCCCTTCAGGCCAGCTAGGTCTTTGGGTCCTGGCTCCTTCGCTTTGGGAGCAGTCGCTGGACGTTTGGCATGTTGGCCGGAGAGTGCTTCTCGGGCCGCGACCTGCAACCGGGCAGGTACCTCCCAGGTTCCCGGCCCAACGAAAGCCCCCAGACCCAAATGGAGAGGGGCTGCTTGGGGGCCCCCTGGGGCCCCTTCAGGCCAGCTAGGTCTTTGGGTCCTGGCTCCTTCGCTTTGGGAGCAGTCGCTGGACGTTTGGCATGTTGGCCGCAGAGTGCTTCTCGGGCCGCGACCTGCAACCGGGCAGGTACCTCCCAGGTTCCCGGCCCAACGAAAGCCCCCAGACCCAAATGGAGAGGGGCTGCTTGGGGGCCCCCTGGGGCCCATTCAGGCCAGCTAGGTCTTTGGGTCCTGGCTCCTTCGCTTTGGGAGCAGTCGCTGGACGTTTGGCACGTTGGCCGCAGAGTGCTTCTCGGGCCGCGACCTGCAACCGGGCAGGTACCTCCCAGGTTCCCGGCCCAACGAAAGCCCCCAGACCCAAATGGAGAGGGGCTGCTTGGGGGCCCCCCTGGGGCCCCTTCAGGCCAGCTAGGTCTTTGGGTCCTGGCTCCTTCGCTTTGGGAGCAGTCGCTGGACGTTTGGCATGTTGGCCGGAGAGTGCTTCTCGGGCCGCGACCTGCAACCGGGCAGGTACCTCCCAGGTTCCCGGCCCAACGAAAGCCCCCAGACCCAAATGGAGAGGGGCTGCTTGGGGGCCCCCTGGGGCCCCTTCAGGCCAGCTAGGTCTTTGGGTCCTGGCTCCTTCGCTTTGGGAGCAGTCGCTGGACGTTTGGCATGTTGGCCGCAGAGTGCTTCTCGGGCCGCGACCTGCAACCGGGCAGGTACCTCCCAGGTTCCCGGCCCAACGAAAGCCCCCAGACCCAAATGGAGAGGGGCTGCTTGGGGGCCCCCTGGGGCCCCTTCAGGCCAGCTAGGTCTTTGGGTCCTGGCTCCTTCGCTTTGGGAGCAGTCACTGGACGTTTGGCATGTTGGCCGCAGAGTGCTTCTCGGGCCGCGACCTGCAACCGGGCAGGTACCTCCCAGGTTCCCGGCCCAACGAAAGCCCCCAGACCCAAATGGAGAGGGGCTGCTTGGGGGCCCCCTGGGACCCCTTCAGGCCAGCTAGGTCTTTGGGTCCTGGCTCCTTCGCTTTGGGAGCAGTCGCTGGACGTTTGGCATGTTGGCCGGAGAGTGCTTCTCGGGCCGCGACCTGCAACCGGGCAGGTACCTCCCAGGTTCCCGGCCCAACGAAAGCCCCCAGACCCAAATGGAGAGGGGCTGCTTGGGGGCCCCCTGGGGCCCCTTCAGGCCAGCTAGGTCTTTGGGTCCTGGCTCCTTCGCTTTGGGAGCAGTCGCTGGACGTTTGGCATGTTGGCCGCAGAGTGCTTCTCGGGCCGCGACCTGCAACCGGGCAGGTACCTCCCAGGTTCCCGGCCCAACGAAAGCCCCCAGACCCAAATGGAGAGGGGCTGCTTGGGGGCCCCCTGGGGCCCCTTCAGGCCAGCTAGGTCTTTGGGTCCTGGCTCCTTCGCTTTGGGAGCAGTCGCTGGACGTTTGGCATGTTGGCCGCAGAGTGCTTCTCGGGCCGCGACCTGCAACCGGGCAGGTACCTCCCAGGTTCCCGGCCCAACGAAAGCCCCCAGACCCAAATGGAGAGGGGCTGCTTGGGGGCCCCCTGGGGCCCCTTCAGGCCAGCTAGGTCTTTGGGTCCTGGCTCCTTCGCTTTGGGAGCAGTCGCTGGACGTTTGGCATGTTGGCCGCAGAGTGCTTCTCGGGCCGCGACCTGCAACCGGGCAGGTACCTCCCAGGTTCCCGGCCCAACGAAAGCCCCCAGACCCAAATGGAGAGGGGCTGCTTGGGGGCCCCCTGGGGCCCCTTCAGGCCAGCTAGGTCTTTGGGTCCTGGCTCCTTCGCTTTGGGAGCAGTCGCTGGACGTTTGGCACGTTGGCCGGAGAGTGCTTCTCGGGCCGCGACCTGCAACCGGGCAGGTAGCTCCCAGGTTCCCGGCCCAACGAAAGCCCCCAGACCCAAATGGAGAGGGGCTGCTTGGGGGCCCCCTGGGGCCCCTTCAGGCCAGCTAGGTCTTTGGGTCCTGGCTCCTTCGCTTTGGGAGCAGTCGCTGGACGTTGGGCATGTTGGCCGCAGAGTGCTTCTCGGGCCGCGACCTGCAACCGGGCAGGTACCTCCCAGGTTCCCGGCCCAACGAAAACCCCCAGACCCAAATGGAGAGGGGCTGCTTGGGGGCCCCCTGGGGCCCCTTCAGGCCAGCTAGGTCTTTGGGTCCTGGCTCCTTCACTTTGGGAGCAGTCGCTGGACGTTTGGCATGTTGGCCGCAGAGTGCTTCTCGGGCCGCGACCTGCAACCGGGCAGGTACCTCCCAGGTTCCCGGCCCAACGAAAGCCCCCAGACCCAAATGGAGAGGGGCTGCTTGGGGGCCCCCTGGGGCCCCTTCAGGCCAGCTAGGTCTTTGGGTCCTGGCTCCTTCGCTTTGGGAGCAGTCGCTGGACGTTTGGCACGTTGGCCGCAGAGTGCTTCTCGGGCCGCGACCTGCAACCGGGCAGGTACCTCCCAGGTTCCCGGCCCAACGAAAGCCCCCAGACCCAAATGGAGAGGGGCTGCTTGGGGGCCCCCTGGGGCCCCTTCAGGCCAGCTAGGTCTTTGGGTCCTGGCTCCTTCGCTTTGGGAGCAGTCGCTGGACGTTTGGCATGTTGGCCGCAGAGTGCTTCTCGGGCCGCGACCTGCAACCGGGCAGGTACCTCCCAGGTTCCCGGCCCAACGAAAGCCCCCAGACCCAAATGGAGAGGGGCTGCTTGGGGGCCCCCTGGGGCCCCTTCAGGCCAGCTAGGTCTTTGGGTCCTGGCTCCTTCACTTTGGGAGCAGTCGCTGGACGTTTGGCATGTTGGCCGCAGAGTGCTTCTCGGGCCGCGACCTGCAACCGGGCAGGTAGCTCCCAGGTTCCCGGCCCAACGAAAGCCCCCAGACCCAAATGGAGAGGGGCTGCTTGGGGGCCCCCTGGGGCCCCTTCAGGCCAGCTAGGTCTTTGGGTCCTGGCTCCTTCGCTTTGGGAGCAGTCGCTGGACGTTTGGCATGTTGGCCGCAGAGTGCTTCTCGGGCCGCGACCTGCAACCGGGCAGGTAGCTCCCAGGTTCCCGGCCCAACGAAAGCCCCCAGACCCAAATGGAGAGGGGCTGCTTGGGGGCCCCCTAGGACCCCTTCAGGCCAGCTAGGTCTTTGGGTCCTGGCTCCTTCGCTTTGGGAGCAGTCGCTGGACGTTTGGCATGTTGGCCGGAGAGTGCTTCTCGGGCCGCGACCTGCAACCGGGCAGGTAGCTCCCAGGTTCCCGGCCCAACGAAAGCCCCCAGACCCAAATGGAGAGGGGCTGCTTGGGGGCCCCCTGGGGCCCCTTCAGGCCAGCTAGGTCTTTGGGTCCTGGCTCCTTCGCTTTGGGAGCAGTCGCTGGACGTTTGGCATGTTGGCCGCAGAGTGCTTCTCGGGCCGCGACCTGCAACCGGGCAGGTACCTCCCAGGTTCCCGGCCCAACGAAAGCCCCCAGACCCAAATGGAGAGGGGCTGCTTGGGGGCCCCCTGGGGCCCCTTCAGGCCAGCTAGGTCTTTGGGTCCTGGCTCCTTCGCTTTGGGAGCAGTCGCTGGACGTTTGGCATGTTGGCCGGAGAGTGCTTCTCGGGCCGCGACCTGCAACCGGGCAGGTACCTCCCAGGTTCCCGGCCCAACGAAAGCCCCCAGACCCAAATGGAGAGGGGCTGCTTGGGGGCCCCCTGGGGCCCCTTCAGGCCAGCTAGGTCTTTGGGTCCTGGCTCCTTCGCTTTGGGAGCAGTCGCTGGACGTTTGGCATGTTGGCCGCAGAGTGCTTCTCGGGCCGCGACCTGCAACCGGGCAGGTAGCTCCCAGGTTCCCGGCCCAACGAAAGCCCACAGACCCAAATGGAGAGGGGCTGCTTGGGGGCCCCCTGGGGCCCCTTCAGGCCAGCTAGGTCTTTGGGTCCTGGCTCCTTCGCTTTGGGAGCAGTCGCTGGACGTTTGGCATGTTGGCCGCAGAGTGCTTCTCGGGCCGCGACCTGCAACCGGGCAGGTAGCTCCCAGGTTCCCGGCCCAACGAAAGCCCCCAGACCCAAATGGAGAGGGGCTGCTTGGGGGCCCCCTGGGGCCCCTTCAGGCCAGCTAGGTCTTTGGGTCCTGGCTCCTTCGCTTTGGGAGCAGTCGCTGGACGTTTGGCATGTTGGCCGCAGAGTGCTTCTCGGGCCGCGACCTGCAACCGGGCAGGTACCTCCCAGGTTCCCGGCCCAACGAAAGCCCCCAGACCCAAATGGAGAGGGGCTGCTTGGGGGCCCCCTAGGACCCCTTCAGGCCAGCTAGGTCTTTGGGTCCTGGCTCCTTCGCTTTGGGAGCAGTCGCTGGACGTTTGGCATGTTGGCCGGAGAGTGCTTCTCGGGCCGCGACCTGCAACCGGGCAGGTACCTCCCAGGTTCCCGGCCCAACGAAAGCCCCCAGACCCAAATGGAGAGGGGCTGCTTGGGGGCCCCCTGGGGCCCCTTCAGGCCAGCTAGGTCTTTGGGTCCTGGCTCCTTCGCTTTGGGAGCAGTCGCTGGACGTTTGGCATGTTGGCCGGAGAGTGCTTCTCGGGCCGCGACCTGCAACCGGGCAGGTACCTCCCAGGTTCCCGGCCCAACGAAAGCCCCCAGACCCAAATGGAGAGGGGCTGATTGGGGGCCCCCTGGGGCCCCTTCAGGCCAGCTAGGTCTTTGGGTCCTGGCTCCTTCGCTTTGGGAGCAGTCGCTGGACGTTTGGCACGTTGGCCGGAGAGTGCTTCTCGGGCCGCGACCTGCAACCGGGCAGGTACCTCCCAGGTTCCCGGCCCAACGAAAGCCCCCAGACCCAAATGGAGAGGGGCTGCTTGGGGGCCCCCTGGGGCCCCTTCAGGCCAGCTAGGTCTTTGGGTCCTGGCTCCTTCGCTTTGGGAGCAGTCGCTGGACGTTTGGCATGTTGGCCGCAGAGTGCTTCTCGGGCCGCGACCTGCAACCGGGCAGGTACCTCCCAGGTTCCCGGCCCAACGAAAGCCCCCAGACCCAAATGGAGAGGGGCTGCTTGGGGGCCCCCTGGGGCCCCTTCAGGCCAGCTAGGTCTTTGGGTCCTGGCTCCTTCGCTTTGGGAGCAGTCGCTGGACGTTTGGCATGTTGGCCGCAGAGTGCTTCTCGGGCCGCGACCTGCAACCGGGCAGGTAGCTCCCAGGTTCCCGGCCCAACGAAAGCCCCCAGACCCAAATGGAGAGGGGCTGCTTGGGGGCCCCCTGGGGCCCCTTCAGGCCAGCTAGGTCTTTGGGTCCTGGCTCCTTCGCTTTGGGAGCAGTCGCTGGACGTTTGGCATGTTGGCCGCAGAGTGCTTCTCGGGCCGCGACCTGCAACCGGGCAGGTACCTCCCAGGTTCCCGGCCCAACGAAAGCCCCCAGACCCAAATGGAGAGGGCCTGCTTGGGGGCCCCCTAGGACCCCTTCAGGCCAGCTAGGTCTTTGGGTCCTGGCTCCTTCGCTTTGGGAGCAGTCGCTGGACGTTGGGCATGTTGGCCGGAGAGTGCTTCTCGGGCCGCGACCTGCAACTGGGCAGGTAGCTCCCAGGTTCCCGGCCCAACGAAAGCCCCCAGACCCAAATGGAGAGGGGCTGCTTGGGGGCCCCCTGGGGCCCCTTCAGGCCAGCTAGGTCTTTGGGTCCTGGCTCCTTCGCTTTGGGAGCAGTCGCTGGACGTTTGGCATGTTGGCCGCAGAGTGCTTCTCGGGCCGCGACCTGCAACCGGGCAGGTACCTCCCAGGTTCCCGGCCCAACGAAAGCCCCCAGACCCAAATGGAGAGGGGCTGCTTGGGGGCCCCCTGGGGCCCCTTCAGGCCAGCTAGGTCTTTGGGTCCTGGCTCCTTCGCTTTGGGAGCAGTCGCTGGACGTTTGGCATGTTGGCCGGAGAGTGCTTCTCGGGCCGCGACCTGCAACCGGGCAGGTACCTCCCAGGTTCCCGGCCCAACGAAAGCCCCCAGACCCAAATGGAGAGGGGCTGCTTGGGGGCCCCCTGGGGCCCCTTCAGGCCAGCTAGGTCTTTGGGTCCTGGCTCCTTCGCTTTGGGAGCAGTCGCTGGACGTTTGGCATGTTGGCCGCAGAGTGCTTCTCGGGCCGCGACCTGCAACCGGGCAGGTACCTCCCAGGTTCCCGGCCCAACGAAAGCCCCCAGACCCAAATGGAGAGGGGCTGCTTGGGGGCCCCCTGGGGCCCCTTCAGGCCAGCTAGGTCTTTGGGTCCTGGCTCCTTCGCTTTGGGACCAGTCGCTGGACGTTTGGCATGTTGGCCGCAGAGTGCTTCTCGGGCCGCGACCTGCAACCGGGCAGGTAGCTCCCAGGTTCCCGGCCCAACGAAAGCCCCCAGACCCAAATGGAGAGGGGCTGCTTGGGGGCCCCCTGGGGCCCCTTCAGGCCAGCTAGGTCTTTGGGTCCTGGCTCCTTCGCTTTGGGAGCAGTCGCTGGACGTTTGGCATGTTGGCCGGAGAGTGCTTCTCGGGCCGCGACCTGCAACCGGGCAGGTACCTCCCAGGTTCCCGGCCCAACGAAAGCCCCCAGACCCAAATGGAGAGGGGCTGCTTGGGGGCCCCCTGGGGCCCCTTCAGGCCAGCTAGGTCTTTGGGTCCTGGCTCCTTCGCTTTGGGAGCAGTCGCTGGACGTTTGGCATGTTGGCCGGAGAGTGCTTCTCGGGCCGCGACCTGCAACCGGGCAGGTACCTCCCAGGTTCCCGGCCCAACGAAAGCCCCCAGACCCAAATGGAGAGGGGCTGCTTGGGGGCCCCCTGGGGCCCCTTCAGGCCAGCTAGGTCTTTGGGTCCTGGCTCCTTCGCTTTGGGAGCAGTCGCTGGACGTTTGGCATGTTGGCCGCAGAGTGCTTCTCGGGCCGCGACCTGCAACCGGGCAGGTAGCTCCCAGGTTCCCGGCCCAACGAAAGCCCCCAGACCCAAATGGAGAGGGGCTGCTTGGGGGCGCCCTGGGGCCCCTTCAGGCCAGCTAGGTCTTTGGGTCCTGGCTCCTTCGCTTTGGGAGCAGTCGCTGGACGTTTGGCATGTTGGCCGCAGAGTGCTTCTCGGGCCGTGACCTGCAACCGGGCAGGTACCTCCCAGGATCCCGGCCCAACGAAAGCCCCCAGACCCAAATGGAGAGGGGCTGCTTGGGGGCCCCCTGGGGCCCCTTCAGGCCAGCTAGGTCTTTGGGTCCTGGCTCCTTCGCTTTGGGAGCAGTCGCTGGACGTTTGGCATGTTGGCCGCAGAGTGCTTCTCGGGCCGCGACCTGCAACCGGGCAGGTAGCTCCCAGGTTCCCGGCCCAACGAAAGCCCCCAGACCCAAATGGAGAGGGGCTGCTTGGGGGCCCCCTGGGGCCCCTTCAGGCCAGCTAGGTCTTTGGGTCCTGGCTCCTTCGCTTTGGGAGCAGTCGCTGGACGTTTGGCATGTTGGCCGCAGAGTGCTTCTCGGGCCGCGACCTGCAACCGGGCAGGTACCTCCCAGGTTCCCGGCCCAACGAAAGCCCCCAGACCCAAATGGAGAGGGGCTGCTTGGGGGCCCCCTGGGGCCCCTTCAGGCCAGCTAGGTCTTTGGGTCCTGGCTCCTTCGCTTTGGGAGCAGTCGCTGGACGTTTGGCATGTTGGCCGGAGAGTGCTTCTCGGGCCGCGACCTGCAACCGGGCAGGTACCTCCCAGGTTCCCGGCCCAACGAAAGCCCCCAGACCCAAATGGAGAGGGGCTGCTTGGGGGCCCCCTGGGGCCCCTTCAGGCCAGCTAGGTCTTTGGGTCCTGGCTCCTTCGCTTTGGGAGCAGTCGCTGGACGTTTGGCATGTTGGCCGCAGAGTGCTTCTCGGGCCGCGACCTGCAACCGGGCAGGTACCTCCCAGGTTCCCGGCCCAACGAAAGCCCCCAGACCCAAATGGAGAGGGCCTGCTTGGGGGCCCCCTAGGACCCCTTCAGGCCAGCTAGGTCTTTGGGTCCTGGCTCCTTCGCTTTGGGAGCAGTCGCTGGACGTTGGGCATGTTGGCCGGAGAGTGCTTCTCGGGCCGCGACCTGCAACTGGGCAGGTACCTCCCAGGTTCCCGGCCCAACGAAAGCCCCCAGACCCAAATGGAGAGGGGCTGCTTGGGGGCCCCCTGGGGCCCCTTCAGGCCAGCTAGGTCTTTGGGTCCTGGCTCCTTCGCTTTGGGAGCAGTCGCTGGACGTTTGGCATGTTGGCCGCAGAGTGCTTCTCGGGCCGCGACCTGCAACCGGGCAGGTACCTCCCAGGTTCCCGGCCCAACGAAAGCCCCCAGACCCAAATGGAGAGGGGCTGCTTGGGGGCCCCCTGGGGCCCCTTCAGGCCAGCTAGGTCTTTGGGTCCTGGCTCCTTCGCTTTGGGAGCAGTCGCTGGACGTTTGGCATGTTGGCCGGAGAGTGCTTCTCGGGCCGCGACCTGCAACCGGGCAGGTACCTCCCAGGTTCCCGGCCCAACGAAAGCCCCCAGACCCAAATGGAGAGGGGCTGCTTGGGGGCCCCCTGGGGCCCCTTCAGGCCAGCTAGGTCTTTGGGTCCTGGCTCCTTCGCTTTGGGAGCAGTCGCTGGACGTTTGGCATGTTGGCCGCAGAGTGCTTCTCGGGCCGCGACCTGCAACCGGGCAGGTAGCTCCCAGGTTCCCGGCCCAACGAAAGCCCCCAGACCCAAATGGAGAGGGGCTGCTTGGGGGCCCCCTGGGGCCCCTTCAGGCCAGCTAGGTCTTTGGGTCCTGGCTCCTTCGCTTTGGGAGCAGTCGCTGGACGTTTGGCATGTTGGCCGCAGAGTGCTTCTCGGGCCGCGACCTGCAACCGGGCAGGTAGCTCCCAGGTTCCCGGCCCAACGAAAGCCCCCAGACCCAAATGGAGAGGGGCTGCTTGGGGGCCCCCTGGGGCCCCTTCAGGCCAGCTAGGTCTTTGGGTCCTGGCTCCTTCGCTTTGGGAGCAGTCGCTGGACGTTTGGCATGTTGGCCGGAGAGTGCTTCTCGGGCCGCGACCTGCAACCGGGCAGGTAGCTCCCAGGTTCCCGGCCCAACGAAAGCCCCCAGACCCAAATGGAGAGGGGCTGCTTGGGGGCCCCCTGGGGCCCCTTCAGGCCAGCTAGGTCTTTGGGTCCTGGCTCCTTCGCTTTGGGAGCAGTCGCTGGACGTTTGGCATGTTGGCCGGAGAGTGCTTCTCGGGCCGCGACCTGCAACCGGGCAGGTACCTCCCAGGTTCCCGGCCCAACGAAAGCCCCCAGACCCAAATGGAGAGGGGCTGCTTGGGGGCCCCCTGGGGCCCCTTCAGGCCAGCTAGGTCTTTGGGTCCTGGCTCCTTCGCTTTGGGAGCAGTCGCTGGACGTTTGGCATGTTGGCCGCAGAGTGCTTCTCGGGCCGCGACCTGCAACCGGGCAGGTACCTCCCAGGTTCCCGGCCCAACGAAAGCCCCCAGACCCAAATGGAGAGGGGCTGCTTGGGGGCGCCCTGGGGCCCCTTCAGGCCAGCTAGGTCTTTGGGTCCTGGCTCCTTCGCTTTGGGAGCAGTCGCTGGACGTTTGGCATGTTGGCCGCAGAGTGCTTCTCGGGCCGCGACCTGCAACCGGGCAGGTACCTCCCAGGATCCCGGCCCAACGAAAGCCCCCAGACCCAAATGGAGAGGGGCTGCTTGGGGGCCCCCTGGGGCCCCTTCAGGCCAGCTAGGTCTTTGGGTCCTGGCTCCTTCGCTTTGGGAGCAGTCGCTGGACGTTTGGCATGTTGGCCGCAGAGTGCTTCTCGGGCCGCGACCTGCAACCGGGCAGGTAGCTCCCAGGTTCCCGGCCCAACGAAAGCCCCCAGACCCAAATGGAGAGGGGCTGCTTGGGGGCCCCCTGGGGCCCCTTCAGGCCAGCTAGTTCTTTGGGTCCTGGCTCCTTCGCTTTGGGAGCAGTCGCTGGACGTTTGGCACGTTTGCCGGAGAGTGCTTCTCGGGCCGCGACCTGCTACCGGGCAGGTACCTCCCAGGTTCCCGGCCCAACGAAAGCCCCCAGACCCAAATGGAGAGGGGCTGCTTGGGGGCCCCCTGGGGCCCCTTCAGGCCAGCTAGGTCTTTGGGTCCTGGCTCCTTCGCTTTGGGAGCAGTCGCTGGACGTTTGGCATGTTGGCCAGAGAGTGCTTCTCGGGCCGCGACCTGCAACCGGGCAGGTAGCTCCCAGGTTCCCGGCCCAACGAAAGCCCCCAGACACAAATGGAGAAGGGCTGCTTGGGGGCCCCCTGGGGCCCCTTCAGGCCAGCTAGGTCTTTGGGTCCTGGCTCCTTCGCTTTGGGAGCAGTCGCTGGACGTTTGGCATGTTGGCCGGAGAGTGCTTCTCGGGCCGCGACCTGCAACCGGGCAGGTAGCTCCCAGGTTCCCGGCCCAACGAAAGCCCCCAGACCCAAATGGAGAGGGGCTGCTTGGGGGCCCCCTGGGGCCCCTTCAGGCCAGCTAGGTCTTTGGGTCCTGGCTCCTTCGCTTTGGGAGCAGTCGCTGGACGTTTGGCATGTTGGCCGGAGAGTGCTTCTCGGGCCGCGACCTGCAACCGGGCAGGTAGCTCCCAGGTTCCCGGCCCAACGAAAGCCCCCAGACCCAAATGGAGAGGGGCTGCTTGGGGGCCCCCTGGGGCCCCTTCAGGCCAGCTAGGTCTTTGGGTCCTGGCTCCTTCGCTTTGGGAGCAGTCGCTGGACGTTTGGCATGTTGGCCGCAGAGTGCTTCTCGGGCCGCGACCTGCAACCGGGCAGGTAGCTCCCAGGTTCCCGGCCCAACGAAAGCCCCCAGACCCAAATGGAGAGGGGCTGCTTGGGGGCCCCCTGGGGCCCCTTCAGGCCAGCTAGGTCTTTGGGTCCTGGCTCCTTCGCTTTGGGAGCAGTCGCTGGACGTTTGGCATGTTGGCCGCAGAGTGCTTCTCGGGCCGCGACCTGCAACCGGGCAGGTACCTCCCAGGTTCCCGGCCCAACGAAAGCCCCCAGACCCAAATGGAGAGGGGCTGCTTGGGGGCCCCCTGGGGCCCCTTCAGGCCAGCTAGGTCTTTGGGTCCTGGCTCCTTCGCTTTGGGAGCAGTCGCTGGACGTTTGGCATGTTGGCCGCAGAGTGCTTCTCGGGCCGCGACCTGCAACCGGGCAGGTACCTCCCAGGTTCCCGGCCCAACGAAAGCCCCCAGACCCAAATGGAGAGGGGCTGCTTGGGGGCCCCCTGGGGCCCCTTCAGGCCAGCTAGGTCTTTGGGTCCTGGCTCCTTCGCTTTGGGAGCAGTCGCTGGACGTTTGGGCATGTTGGCCGCAGAGTGCTTCTCGGGCCGCGACATGCAACCGGGCAGGTACCTCCCAGGTTCCCGGCCCAACGAAAGCCCCCAGACCCAAATGGAGAGGGGCTGCTTGGGGGCCCCCTGGGGCCCCTTCAGGCCAGCTAGGTCTTTGGGTCCTGGCTCCTTCGCTTTGGGAGCAGTCGCTGGACGTTTGGCACGTTGGCCGCAGAGTGCTTCTCGGGCCGCGACCTGCAACCGGGCAGGTAGCTCCCCGGTTCCCGGCCCAACGAAAGCCCCCAGACCCAAATGGAGAGGGGCTGCTTGGGGGCCCCCTGGGGCCCCTTCAGGCCAGCTAGGTCTTTGGGTCCTGGCTCCTTCGCTTTGGGAGCAGTCGCTGGACGTTTGGCATGTTGGCCGGAGAGTGCTTCTCGGGCCGCGACCTGCAACCGGGCAGGTACCTCCCAGGTTCCCGGCCCAATGAAAGCCCCCAGACCCAAATGGAGAGGGGCTGCTTGGGGGCCCCCTGGGGCCCCTTCAGGCCAGCTAGGTCTTTGGGTCCTGGCTCCTTCGCTTTGGGAGCAGTCGCTGGACGTTTGGCATGTTGGCCGGAGAGTGCTTCTCGGGCCGCGACCTGCAACCGGGCAGGTACCTCCCAGGTTCCCGGCCCAACAAAAGCCCCCAGACCCAAATGGAGAGGGGCTGCTTGGTGGCCCTCTGGGGCCCCTTCAGGCCAGCTAGGTCTTTGGGTCCTGGCTCCTTCGCTTTGGGAGCAGTCGCTGGACGTTTGGCATGTTGGCCGCAGAGTGCTTCTCGGGCCGCGACCTGCAACCGGGCAGGTACCTCCCAGGTTCCCGGCCCAACGAAAGCCCCCAGACCCAAATGGAGAGGGGCTGCTTGGGGGCCCCCTGGGGCCCCTTCAGGCCAGCTAGGTCTTTGGGTCCTGGCTCCTTCGCTTTGGGAGCAGTCGCTGGACGTTTGGCATGTTGGACGCAGAGTGCTTCTCGGGCCGCGACCTGCAACCGGGCAGGTACCTCCCAGGTTCCCGGCCCAACGAAAGCCCCCAGACCCAAATGGAGAGGGGCTGCTTGGGGGCCCCCTGGGGCCCCTTCAGGCCAGCTAGGTCTTTGGGTCCTGGCTCCTTCGCTTTGGGAGCAGTCGCTGGACGTTTGGCACGTTTGCCGGAGAGTGCTTCTCGGGCCGCGACCTGCAACCGGGCAGGTACCTCCCAGGTTCCCGGCCCAACGAAAGCCCCCAGACCCAAATGGAGAGGGGCTGCTTGGGGGCCCCCTGGGGCCCCTTCAGGCCAGCTAGGTCTTTGGGTCCTGGCTCCTTCGCTTTGGGAGCAGTCGCTGGACGTTGCGCATGTTGGCCGGAGAGTGATTCGCGGGCCGCGACCTGCAACCGGGCAGGTAGCTCCCAGGTTCCCGGCCCAACGAAAGCCCCCAGACCCAAATGGAGAGGGGCTGCTTGGGGCCCCCCTGGGGCCCCTTCAGGCCAGCTAGGTCTTTGGGTCCTGGCTCCTTCGCTTTGGGAGCAGTCGCTGGACGTTTGGCATGTTGGCCGGAGAGTGCTTCTCGGGCCGCGACCTGCAACCGGGCAGGTACCTCCCAGGTTCCCGGCCCAACGAAAGCCCCCAGACCCAAATGGAGAGGGGCTGCTTGGGGGCCCCCTGGGGCCCCTTCAGGCCAGCTAGGTCTTTGGGTCCTGGCTCCTTCGCTTTGGGAGCAGTCGCTGGACGTTTGGCATGTTGGCCGGAGAGTGCTTCTCGGGCCGCGACCTGCAACCGGGCAGGTACCTCCCAGGTTCCCGGCCCAACGAAAGCCCCCAGACCCAAATGGAGAGGGGCTGCTTGGGGGCCCCCTGGGGCCCCTTCAGGCCAGCTAGGTCTTTGGGTCCTGGCTCCTTCGCTTTGGGAGCAGTCGCTGGACGTTTGGCACGTTGGCCGGAGAGTGCTTCTCGGGCCGCGACCTGCAACCGGGCAGGTAGCTCCCAGGTTCCCGGCCCAACGAAAGCCCCCAGACCCAAATGGAGAGGGGCTGCTTGGGGGCCCCCTGGGGCCCCTTCAGGCCAGCTAGGTCTTTGGGTCCTGGCTCCTTCGCTTTGGGAGCAGTCGCTGGACGTTGCGCATGTTGGCCGGAGAGTGCTTCTCGGGCCGCGACCTGCAACCGGGCAGGTACCTCCCAGGTTCCCGGCCCAACGAAAGCCCCCAGACCCAAATGGAGAGGGGCTGCTTGGGGGCCCCCTGGGGCCCCTTCAGGCCAGCTAGGTCTTTGGGTCCTGGCTCCTTCGCTTTGGGAGCAGTCACTGGACGTTTGGCATGTTGGCCGGAGAGTGCTTCTCGGGCCACGACCTGCAACCGGGCAGGTACCTCCCAGGTTCCCGGCCCAACGAAAGCCCCCAGACCCAAATGGAGAGGGGCTGCTTGGGGGCCCCCTGGGGCCCCTTCAGGCCAGCTAGGTCTTTGGGTCCTGGCTCCTTCGCTTTGGGAGCAGTCGCTGGACGTTTGGGCATGTTGGCCGGAGAGTGCTTCTCGGGCCGCGACCTGCAACCGGGCAGGTAGCTCCCAGGTTCCCGGCCCAACGAAAGCCCCCAGACCCAAATGGAGAGGGGCTGCTTGGGGGCCCCCTGGGGCCCCTTCAGGCCAGCTAGTTCTTTGGGTCCTGGCTCCTTCGCTTTGGGAGCAGTCGCTGGACGTTTGGCATGTTGGCCGGAGAGTGCTTCTCGGGCCGCGACCTGCAACCGGGCAGGTACCTCCCAGGTTCCCGGCCCAACGAAAGCCCCCAGACCCAAATGGAGAGGGGCTGCTTGGGGGCCCCCTGGGGCCCCTTCAGGCCAGCTAGGTCTTTGGGTCCTGGCTCCTTCGCTTTGGGAGCAGTCGCTGGACGTTTGGCACGTTGGCCGGAGAGTGCTTCTCGGGCCGCGACCTGCAACCGGGCAGGTACCTCCCAGGTTCCCGGCCCAACGAAAGCCCCCAGACCCAAATGGAGAGGGGCTGCTTGGGGGCCCCCTGGGGCCCCTTCAGGCCAGCTAGGTCTTTGGGTCCTGGCTCCTTCGCTTTGGGAGCAGTCGCTGGACGTTGCGCATGTTGGCCGGAGAGTGCTTCGCGGGCCGCGACCTGCAACCGGGCAGGTAGCTCCTAGGTTCCCGGCCCAACGAAAGCCCCCAGACCCAAATGGAGAGGGGCTGCTTGGGGGCCCCCTGGGGCCCCTTCAGGCCAGCTAGGTCTTTGGGTCCTGGCTCCTTCGCTTTGGGAGCAGTCGCTGGACGTTTGGCATGTTGGCCGCAGAGTGCTTCTCGGGCCGCGACCTGCAACCGGGCAGGTACCTCCCAGGTTCCCGGCCCAACGAAAGCCCGCAGACCCAAATGGAGAGGGGCTGCTTGGGGGCCCCCTGGGGCCCCTTCAGGCCAGCTAGGTCTTTGGGTCCTGGCTCCTTCGCTTTGGGAGCAGTCGCTGGACGTTTGGGCATGTTGGCCGGAGAGTGCTTCTCGGGCCGCGACCTGCAACTGGGCAGGTAGCTCCCAGGTTCCCGGCCCAACGAAAGCCCCCAGACCCAAATGGAGAGGGGCTGCTTGGGGGCCCCCTGGGGCCCCTTCAGGCCAGCTAGGTCTTTGGGTCCTGGCTCCTTCGCTTTGGGAGCAGTCGCTGGACGTTTGGCATGTTGGCCGGAGAGTGCTTCTCGGGCCGCGACCTGCAACCGGGCAGGTACCTCCCAGGATCCCGGCCCAACGAAAGCCCCCAGACCCAAATGGAGAGGGGCTGCTTGGGGGCCCCCTGGGGCCCCTTCAGGCCAGCTAGGTCTTTGGGTCCTGGCTCCTTCGCTTTGGGAGCAGTCGCTGGACGTTTGGCATGTTGGCCGCAGAGTGCTTCTCGGGCCGCGACCTGCAACCGGGCAGGTACCTCCCAGGTTCCCGGCCCAACGAAAGCCCCCAGACCCAAATGGAGAGGGGCTGCTTGGGGGCCCCCTGGGGCCCCTTCAGGCCAGCTAGGTCTTTGGGTCCTGGCTCCTTCGCTTTGGGAGCAGTCGCTGGACGTTTGGCATGTTGGACGCAGAGTGCTTCTCGGGCCGCGACCTGCAACCGGGCAGGTACCTCCCAGGTTCCCGGCCCAACGAAAGCCCCCAGACCCAAATGGAGAGGAGCTGCTTGGGGGCCCCCTGGGGCCCCTTCAGGCCAGCTAGGTCTTTGGGTCCTGGCTCCTTCGCTTTGGGAGCAGTCACTGGACGTTTGGCATGTTGGCCGGAGGGTGCTTCTCGGGCCGCGACCTGCAACCGGGCAGGTACCTCCCAGGTTCCCGGCCCAACGAAAGCCCCCAGACCCAAATGGAGAGGGGCTGCTTGGGGGCCCCCTGGGGCCCCTTCAGGCCAGCTAGGTCTTTGGGTCCTGGCTCCTTCGCTTTGGGAGCAGTCGCTGGACGTTTGGCATGTTGGCCGCAGAGTGCTTCTCGGGCCGCGACCTGCAACCGGGCAGGTACCTCCCAGGTTCCCGGCCCAACGAAAGCCCCCAGACCCAAATGGAGAGGGGCTGCTTGGGGGCCCCCTGGGGCCCCTTCAGGCC
>NW_028168754.1:72500-73970 GCF_964237585.1 Gallinula chloropus
GTTAGGGTTAGGGTTAGGGTTAGGGTTAGGGTTAGGGTTAGGGTTAGGGTTAGGGTTAGGGTTAGGGTTAGGGTTAGGGTTAGGGTTAGGGTTAGGGTTAGGGTTAGGGTTAGGGTTAGGGTTAGGGTTAGGGTTAGGGTTAGGGTTAGGGTTAGGGTTAGGGTTAGGGTTAGGGTTAGGGTTAGGGTTAGGGTTAGGGTTAGGGTTAGGGTTAGGGTTAGGGTTAGGTTAGGGTTAGGGTTAGGGTTAGGGTTAGGGTTAGGGTTAGGGTTAGGGTTAGGGTTAGGGTTAGGGTTAGGGTTAGGGTTAGGGTTAGGGTTAGGGTTAGGGTTAGGGTTAGGGTTAGGGTTAGGGTTAGGGTTAGGGTTAGGGTTAGGGTTAGGGTTAGGGTTAGGGTTAGGGTTAGGGTTAGGGTTAGGGTTAGGGTTAGGGTTAGGGTTAGGGTTAGGGTTAGGGTTAGGGTTAGGGTTAGGTTAGGGTTAGGGTTAGGGTTAGGGTTAGGGTTAGGGTTAGGGTTAGGGTTAGGGTTAGGGTTAGGGTTAGGGTTAGGGTTAGGGTTAGGGTTAGGGTTAGGGTTAGGGTTAGGGTTAGGGTTAGGGTTAGGGTTAGGGTTAGGGTTAGGGTTAGGGTTAGGGTTAGGGTTAGGGTTAGGGTTAGGGTTAGGGTTAGGGTTAGGGTTAGGGTTAGGGTTAGGGTTAGGGTTAGGGTTAGGGTTAGGGTTAGGGTTAGGGTTAGGGTTAGGGTTAGGGTTAGGGTTAGGGTTAGGGTTAGGGTTAGGGTTAGGGTTAGGGTTAGGGTTAGGGTTAGGGTTAGGGTTAGGGTTAGGGTTAGGGTTAGGGTTAGGGTTAGGGTTAGGGTTAGGGTTAGGGTTAGGGTTAGGGTTAGGGTTAGGGTTAGGGTTAGGGTTAGGGTTAGGGTTAGGGTTAGGGTTAGGGTTAGGGTTAGGGTAGGGTTAGGGTTAGGGTTAGGGTTAGGGTTAGGGTTAGGGTTAGGGTTAGGGTTAGGGTTAGGGTTAGGGTTAGGGTTAGGGTTAGGGTTAGGGTTAGGGTTAGGGTTAGGGTTAGGGTTAGGGTTAGGGTTAGGGTTAGGGTTAGGGTTAGGGTTAGGGTTAGGGTTAGGGTTGGGTTAGGGTTAGGGTTAGGGTTAGGGTTAGGGTTAGGGTTAGGGTTAGGGTTAGGGTTAGGGTTAGGGTTAGGGTAGGGTTAGGGTTAGGGTTAGGGTTAGGGTTAGGGTTAGGGTTAGGGTTAGGGTTAGGGTTAGGGTTAGGGTTAGGTTAGGGTTAGGGTTAGGGTTAGGGTTAGGGTTAGGGTTAGGGTTAGGGTTAGGGTTAGGGTTAGGGTTAGGGTTAGGGTTAGGGTTAGGGTTAGGGTTAGGGTTAGGGTTAGGGTTAGGGTTAGGGTTAGGGTAGGGTTAGGGTTAGGGTTAGGGTTAGGGGTAGGGTTAGGTTAGGGTGGGGTTAGGGGTAGGGAG
>NW_028168753.1:0-12361 GCF_964237585.1 Gallinula chloropus
CAACCCAGGATGACACACATGACAGAACTGGTTTGGACCCCATTCTAGCTGGGACTGGACACGTCTCTCAAGTCTTCAGGCAGAGTCTGAGCAGCCCCACCACATCCCCAGCTGCTGGGAGGGCAGGGATGGTCAGAGCAGCGCCTGCAAGGATGCTTCCTTGACAGAAGATACTGCTGCCCTCACCAAGAGGATGTGTAGAAGCACCCCAATGCTTCAGCTACTCCAGTGCACTGCCCAGGACATCCCGTTAACTGGGTTCCAGCAGCACATTCAGACAAGAATTGGGACTTTCAGCCCACACTCCATCTCCCACAGCACCTTGATGGTCACCTCCAACACAAGTATGGCAGCATAGAGATGGGGTGGTGGTGTGTACCTTCACAGTGTGGCTAAACAGAAGGGGCAGGCAGAGGAGGGACACAGGGCAGGTTTCCAGCCTCACCACAGCTCCTATCTGGCCACAGCAGGTACTTACAGTGACATACTTCTTCTTTGGAGCCTTCACTACTCTGCGCTGGAATATTCCAGACAGCTCACTGGCTCGATGAACGTTCTTAGTAGCCATGTCTCAGCTAATCTGGAAGGAGCAATAATGGCACTTTGAAAATCCAGGAAGAGCAGCTGACCCCAGGCGACTTTGTGCCCGACCTTATCACCTGCTCAGGGTTATTACACCAACCTCCAGCCCAGGGACCGCGGCTGCCCCGAGCGTGAACAAGATCAGACCAGACCCCTTCCCACTTCGCCAGCCCAACGCCCACCCCCCGTGCCAGGAGCTTTGCCCTGTTTCTAACTAACGCAGCACGGAGTTCAATGCTCTGATGAAGAACTAGAGTCTCCAGGCTCAGTCAGTTGGTTTGAGCTACAGAAATTATCCAGCAAATATGACTCCTTCCAGGCATGAAATTCCCACAGCCCCCAAGAGCATTTCTCCCAGGAGAACAAGGGCCCTAATTTTCACTTATTAACACTCACACTCGAGGCTCTCTACAGGCATTCGAGGCTGTAACAGCAGAAAGAAAACCATGAAGCCATTAAAGGAACAACAGCAATCAGCTCAAACACAAACACCACGTCTGTGCAAGCAGGGCTGCTAAAGACTTGATCCTAACGGCAGTTCTTCTCCAGCACCCCCCCACCCCCCACAAGGAATGCGGGTTGACCGCTCCATGGCCGGCTTTTAGGTCCATGGCCCAGTCGCCAGCCTGACAACCACCTCTCCATCTCCATCACACACAGCCAAGCACTGCCATTCTGTAGTGGCTCCTGTCAAGATCTGAGCCAAAGCTCATGGAACTCATAGGCAGACACAGGCTATCAGGCTGTTTCCATGGGCAGTATCATACCCTACCCAAAGCAAACGCTTGGGCCCACAGCAGCATCAATTCACGGTGCACAGCTGTGCTGTGTCCACATCCTGACCACTGCTGTCACCCACAGAGCTCTGCTATCACCCAGCTCACCCAAAATGCTCCCGCAAACCCCAATCCAAGTCAAACTCTTCTAATCTCAACCTGCAAACACCTTCTCAACAAGAGTTCCGCGCATCCCTGCCCAGTTCTCCCAAGGGAGTTTGAATCTCTGGCAAAACAAACGGCAGTTGAATTGAAAAGATACCAAACTGGAGACAGGCAAACAGCCAAAAGCAGCAGCAGGAGCATCACCCCCAGCCTCACCTGGGCAGGCTCCAGCCTCTTACCCACTTACCCAGCACACACACACACATTCCTGGCTGCCAGAACAGACAACAGGCCCTATTTCCTGGCTTACTGCTGTCCTACTCAGCACTGCAGTAACCCTGAGGTGTCATAGACACTTCACCCAGTTCCTCCCACCCTTCAGGCACTGACACCCTCATTGCAACACTGAGGTTTAAGGTCCAAACACCCAAAAGCCCGTGAACAAGAAGAGGAGGGCAGCACCAGCAGCCTCCATCCCCTCCACTCCTGCCCCAGGGCCTGGATGCGGCCACAGCTGCATCCCATGGGGGGGCAGACCTTGGCCTGGGAAGTCTGCTCTGATGGGGAGCACAGCGGGGCAGCTGGAGGGGGGGGTGCAGCAGGAGGGGACAGGCCCCGACACAAAATGCTGCCGCCTCCTCTAGCCCGGCACGAGAGCCCCCCCTTGGCTCCTTAGGCAGCCCCGCCCCTGAAATCCCGCCCTCCCTCCCTCCCAAACACAGCGCCTCCTTGCAGGGAAGCCTACCCGGCAGCAGGGTGAGCACCAGGGCCGGACACAGTTCGGGCGGGACCCAGCTCACACCCCACACCCCCACCCCGGGCACGCTGTGCCACTCACCCCAACCGCTCCAGCCCCCAGCCCCGGCGCTCCGCCCGCCCCCGCCCCTCCCGAGGCCGCACCTCCGGAACGCGGCCACCGCCCCAAAAACACGGCCTTGGGCACCGGAATCTCCCCCCTCCCGCTCCCGAGGGGGCGTGGGGACACTCACACGCCGGAGCGCGGCCACCAGCCGGGCTGCTGCCGCTGGCAATGAAGCAACGGACACACACGTTCCCGTGGCAACGGCGGGACGCGAGCGAGGCCCGTGCGGCAGCGCCCGGCCAGCCCCGGGCAGAGCTGACCCAGCGCCGCACCTCGCCGGGGAGTTACTACCCGCTCGCTCCTGCCCCGGGACCGGGGAAACCGGCGGCACGGGCGCGGGGGAGATGCCGCTTGGTGACAGCTCAGAGCCCAGTTCAACCAGCTCGCTGCCTTGCCGGCATCTCCTGACCCCCAGCCCGGCTCTCCGCACAGCCTGGCACCCACATGCAAACCGCAAGCCACAGGCTCTGACACTCAGCAGTCCCCACGTTCTGCTTCCCACCAGCTCCAGCACCCTCCAAGCGATGTCAGAGCCTCAAGTGCCTCCTGCCTGCCCCACCCTACACTGCAAGCAACTCCTCTTGCAGGAGCGCAGACGGGTGGCTGAATCCTGCTTCACTATACACACTAAATCCTCCTCCTTCAGCAGCAATAAGGCACCTCTCTCCAGAGTAACTGCTTCATTTGCCTTTCTATTGCACTTTGCTGGGAGAGCCAGAGAGGAGATCTGCTAAAAGGGAGAATCAGGATGCTCCTGAACACTTTTCCTCACCTAAACCATCTTGCCCTGTTCAGGCTTAAGTAGCAGGATCATGTTTCTTCCTTAGAAATCACCTGCTTAGCTGCAATTACCATATAAACAGCATCTCACGGGAGCCAGGAAAGGAGAAGAATTTCCAGGACTTCCAGGGCTCTTGCCCCTCCAGCCTACCACTAAGTGGCTGAGAGCTTTCTAAATCAAGCCTTGCTCCCCAGGAAGCCTCACCTGGCACCTTTATACTCCAGCCCCTCTCGTCTTTTTATCGCTTCGGTACTGCCATCCCACAATTTATTGTAAAAGCTCCACCACGGCAGAGATAATTAACAGGAGCCTCGTGTTACACCTTCCCCTTCCTTCTTTTCATAAACTCAAGCTCTCAGCTGATGGCGAGGCGGGCAAGGAGGACCAGGCTCCCTTCCAAGGGCCTGCCAGAGCTCCACGTGCTGTGAATTTAGAGCCACAGCTCCCGACGTCAGCACTTAGAGCACTACTTTCCCTCTCCCAGCACCTCATCTCTGCTATCTTGGGCTTCCCAACTTGCATCAACCCTTCCCCCCCACTATTTACTCTTTTTCCTGCATCGGGACTACGTTTCAGTGTGGTTGGCAACACATCAGAGCTTCCACACAGAGAGAGACCTCGGAGTGCAAAAAGCAGGAGCCAAAAGGACTATTACCGGGTCCCCAGGTCGGGAGCAAGTGGCCTCAGCGGGGTCAGAGCTGGCTCTGCTGGGCCGAGGAGCACGTTAGCGAAGCGCTGCCATTCTGTAGTGGATCCTGTCAGGATCTGAGCCAAAGCTCATGGAACTCATAGGCAGACACAGGCTATCAGGCTGTTTCCACGGGCAGTATCTTACCCTACCCAAAGCAAACGCTTGGACCCACAGCAGCCTGCAGCTAAAAGCACGAGGCAAACAAGTCCGCGCTGCCCAGGGGCTCTCTGCATGTGCACAGCAGCCACGGCTCTGCTGCCACACAAGGATTTGGTCATCTACCCATGAACCACACACCCAAGCTGGAACATGGGGCACTGCCAGCATCCCTGAAAGCCATCCTCTCTCCCTTTCTGAACCACATCCCAGCTTCTGTGGCATCAATTCACGGTGCACAGCTGTGCTGTGTCCACATCCTGACCACTGCTGTCACCCACAGAGCTCTGCTATCACCCAGCTCACCCAAAATGCTCCCGCAAACCCCAATCCAAGTCAAACTCTTCTAATCTCAACCTGCAAACACCTTCTCAACAAGAGTTCCGCGCATCCCTGCCCAGTTCTCCCAAGGGAGTTTGAATCTCTGGCAAAACAAACGGCAGTTGAATTGAAAAGATACCAAACTGGAGACAGGCAAACAGCCAAAAGCAGCAGCAGGAGCATCACCCCCAGCCTCACCTGGGCAGGCTCCAGCCTCTTACCCACTTACCCAGCACACACACACACATTCCTGGCTGCCAGAACAGACAACAGGCCCTATTTCCTGGCTTACTGCTGTCCTACTCAGCACTGCAGTAACCCTGAGGTGTCATAGACACTTCACCCAGTTCCTCCCACCCTTCAGGCACTGACACCCTCATTTACACGTTGCAACACTGAGGTTTAAGGTCCAAACACCCAAAAGCCCGTGAACAAGAAGAGGAGGGCAGCACCAGCAGCCTCCATCCCCTCCACTCCTGCCCCAGGGCCTGGATGCGGCCACAGCTGCATCCCATGGGGGGGCAGACCTTGGCCTGGGAAGTCTGCTCTGATGGGGAGCACAGCGGGGCAGCTGGAGGGGGGGGTGCAGCAGGAGGGGACAGGCCCCGACACAAAATGCTGCCGCCTCCTCTAGCCCGGCACGAGAGCCCCCTCTTCGCTCCTTAGGCAGCCTCCCCCCTGAAATCCCGCCCTCCCTCCCTCCCAAACACAGCGCCTCCTTGCAGGGAAGCCTACCCGGCAGCAGGGTGAGCACCAGGGCCTGACACAGTTCGGGCGGGACCCAGCTCACACCCCACACCCCCACCCACACTCACCCCAACCGCTCCAGCCCCCGCCCCTCCCGAGGCCGCACCTCCGGAACGCGGCCACCGCCCCAAAAACACGGCCTTGGGCACCGGAATCTCCCCCCTCCCGCTCCCGGGGCGGCGTGGGGACACTCACACGCCGGAGCACGGCCACCAGCCGGGCTGCTGCCGTTGGCAATGAAGCACCGGACACACACGTTCCCGTGGCAACGGCGGGACGCGAGCGAGGCCCGTGCGGCAGCGCCCGGCCAGCCCCGGGCAGAGCTGACCCAGCGCCGCACCTCGCCGGGGAGTTACTACCCGCTCGCTCCTGACCCGGGACCGGGGAAACCGGCGGCACGGGCCTGGGGGAGATGCTTTGGGCCAGGGGCTCGGCTGGCACAGCAAGCGTGTGCTGAAGCGGCCCCTGCCCACCCTCCCAGATTACGTGGGTGCAGCGTGGGTGCAGACAGTCCTCCACCAGCTCTGGAACCTGAGTCCTTTCCCACAGCACTTCAGCCCTTCCCCAGCTGTACAGTGAACTCTTTCTGCAAAGCTGGTTAGGAATGACATCCTTAAAAACGTGGAATTTAAAAGAGCATTTGGGTTTCAGTGTTCATGTCTCATGGAAACCCAGTCTCCTGGGACAGCAGAGGGATGGTATTGATTCCCTTCCCTAATGCAGCTGCCTCGTGCAAAAGGGTTTGAAGAGCCACTCCTGGGTTACACAGACAGCTCGACAGGAGCACTTCAAAAAGCTCAGCCTTCTCATCAGGTCCCTTGCAAAAGGGGTCTGGCCTCCCCAGCAGGAGGGCTTAGAAGCTGGCCAGGAACGTGCTTTGTCTTATTTGCAGTCTCATCATTTCACTGGGTCAGTTCTAGGGAACCTCTTCTGAGCTGATGGGCTCAGAAACTTCAGCTCCATACATGCAACTTCTGACGTGCAGCAGCCCCACTGATGATGCCCAGAGCAGTTTCAGGATGCCAGTGCTGTCAGCAAGTTCAGCCCAGCCCCTGTGCCTTCAAACCAACGGTGTCCTCACACCAGCACACGATAGAGCTGTTTCTCAAGGCTTTAGTATTTCCTTCCTCAGCTTCTCTTTTGCTTGTGCTTCCTGCACGTTTTACAGAGGGGGATTTTAAAAGGATGGGTGAACTGATTCTGTATGAATTGGGCTCACACTGTGTAAGGATATTTTTAGCAGAATACATCTCTCAATCCAATTCTTTGCCATGTACACACAGAGGAAAATTAGATGCCTTTAAGGTATCATTATTAACTTCATTTGATTTCTGGTTCCTTTAGCAGAGATTTAAGTATGCTAAGCCTCTTTTAAGAACATTTTAAAAGATCAACAATTGCAATAATTATTTTTATTAGTAGAGTGACAAAGAAGCAGCAGTTCAGTTTGCTTTATTTGGTACTAGCCAAATGCTAAATTGTGCCTAGTATCCTTACTTGTCCTTTAATCAGTAGTCTTCTGTTTTTTTTTAATAGATCTGACTAAAAGACTTGATCCTGCTGCCAGAAAAACTTAGTCTACCCTTCTTTTTATTTAATAAATTCACTGTTATTTTATTGAATAGAAATTATGATATATTTTTCAAGGTATTGCATATGTTCAATAACACTGTTATGATGATAATACAGGATTTCAGAAGTCAATTGCTGTGTTCCGATAGCACAGGTATTATTAATTATTTAAAGATCAATTCAGTTTTATAAAAAAGCCAAAACCAAATATCGATTCAATTTCAACTTTCAACATGCAAACACCTTCGAAGTAAAAAATATCCTTTTGAAGAACTGGTCAGTTGTAACATACAAAGTAAAATCTATTTTTAGCTGCTTATTTTAATTTTTCAAAAACTTATTTTATACTCTATATAGTTTTAAAAGTCATTTCAGTAACTTTGATCAGATAAAACTGTCCATATTCCAAGATTCAAGAGGTGAACTGAAATAGCTCTGTCCTGCTAACGTTGCAGGAAATAAAACTTCAGACCAAGAGACACCCTTAATTCTGGTTTCTCATGGGAAGAGTTTTCACTCCTAAGCAATTAAAAGGCACACAGAATCTTCCTGGTTTCAGTTTCAATCATCTACCACTTTGATTGAACTCAGGACAATTTCACATCTGTAAAATGTTTTACAAGTCACTTGTTAAATGCACCTGAGGAATTCCAGGACCCAAATAGGGTTCATGTTAGAGAAATCTATGGACTTGCTCAAGATGGAGGAGTTCCATACCTGCAAAGAAGCAGGACTCCAAGTATTGGCCGTAATCACCATAGTCCTGCTTTGGATAATTTCCCTATGCAAACACAGAGATTTGAAGACGTGGTATCTTAACACAAAAGATTGCACTCTTTCCCTTTGAACAAGACAATATGCTTACTTGATATAAAGAACACAAACACTATGGCTCAGACCATAAAAGAGAGTGACAGCTGTGCAATTAGTAGCCATAGAACCATAAATGCCTGTGAGAAGCTGGGGAACATGCGCACGCGGCTGGTGCCAATCTGCATATATCACAGTAATTAACAAAAGTCCCTTGTTTGAGTCATAAATGAAACTTAATTTTAAACCAGGAAAGTGAAAATTTAGGAATCCTTGAGTGTCATTTGTTTTGAAATGTAACCACTTTCAATACATCAGTTGAGTATGTTCAGATTTCCAGGGGTCATTCTGCTGCAGTTCTGTTCATAGCGCATGTGTAAAAAATACGGTATTTGGTATCATTGTGCTCACGCTGTCAGAAGACCCAGAAGTTGCCTTTTCTGCTGGCTTGTGTTGCCACAAAACATTGCAAAGGACTACCTAGGTTTTGCTTTCATAAACACTAAACCTTCGAAATTGCACAGGAATCAGTCATGATAGGTGTCTGATGGCTGAAAATGGATCAAATGCAGAAAATGCAAATGCTTTATGATAAATTCATACAGATAAAAGAAATTTATAATGCAGGGAAGTCTCTTTTAGTGGTAGGTTATACTTTAGTATGCCAAGAGTGATTCAGTGTTCCTCAGAAGGTGATTTGTGAAATAGTGTTATTCCATATTTGATGCCTAAAAAAGTAAGAAACTATACATGCAGGCACCACATTACCAGTGCTCAGGCCCTCTTAAAACATGAAATTTCACTTTTTGTCTTTCTGATAAGGTAAAATTTACTAAGATAACTGCAGTAACAATTCCAGCGATGACTGGTGTTTACTCTTGTGACACAGGAGACAGAATAAATGCCAGGGAAAAGATAAAGCTCTGATTTGCAATGTCATCCCACAGGATAAAAAAAAGAGGAGGGGGAAATTTTCAGAATTAAAGCACTTACAATAACAAATCTAATTTCCAAGAGCAATCATTATCTACATTTCTTACTACTGAAAATATATTTGTCAGCAGCAAGAAAGAACTATTTTCACAGTCTGAGGGTGGTTTTTTTTTTTTTTTCCAAAATTCTCTTGAGAAAGGTTACATGATGAAAAGTCAGAAGAAAGAAAGTATTCTTTCCATACAGGTAATTTTTATATTCAGATCTGACACTTCTATCACTCGGTAGAAGAAAACAGAAAGAAAGGAGGAATGGTGCCTAATAATTCCTCCAGCAACAAATACACCCAAATCTCCTTGTTAGCAGCATGTCTTGAAGCACCTGTCACACCAGAGATGCCATCAGCAGCTGCATTAAACCAACCACTCCCAGGAACTGAATGCACACCAGGAGTGTCATTCCCCCTCCCTCACCACGCTGGTTATGAAAGGGCCTTCAGCTGCCCAGGTGATGCTGGGGGCTGTGAAACAACAGCTGAGAACAGCAGGGATGCAGCGCCACACAGAGCAGCGTTTGAGAAGGAGCCCGACTCAAGACACTTCTTTCCCACCTCTGACTCCTGCAAGCACTTTGCATCTGTCAAACTGCCCCGCTCCTGCTTCACTGGCACATCCCAAGTAAGAGTATCCATCAAAATCAGTTGTTAAACTGAAGACAAACCCACAGGCAGGGAGCAAGCTGCTAACCTTGTTCAAGGATCAAACCATCTGTCTTACCTGACTGATGCTCATCAACATGAACAAAAGAGTCATCCAACAGACAGTAAATAGCTTTTGCTGAGAGAAGCACACAAGCCATCACTTCCATACTGGGAGTCTTGTACAGCAGAACTGAGGACCACATGAGATGTCCAACTCTTCATTTTCCACCTAAGATAGAAAGCAGATTCTGCAAGTTACTTGCACACTTTGATGGGCCAGGTAGATGCATCATTATAGGCTCCTAGGGAAGCAATTGTACCAGCTGGAGCATCTAAACATGCTGCAGTCCAAGAGCAGAAGTTCACCTCGAGGCTGTTAAATGCAGCAGAGCTTTGAGGCTGCAGATACCTGTCGCTGGCTGCAGCGTAACACGGAGCCAGGAACCTCCAGGGAGGGAAAGTTGCCCTTAAATATTGCTTTGAAGTTTCAGTGAGTGGGGGTGGTGGCACGAAGCCTAATGCGGTCACTGGACTGCTGTCAAGTGCTGGCTCTGCCAGAGACCCCATGGTCAGGGCCGGAGACCCCATGGCCAGGGCCGGAGACCCCATGGCCAGGGCCAGAGACCCCATGGCCAGGGCCGACTCACCTAAAGCAGTTGGATGGCAGGTTTTCTGGCTCCCCCATGGCTGCAGTCATTCAGCATTTCCCAGTCACTGTTCCATTCCAATGGCCTGCATCCCGCTGAAGGCTCAGTTCCTGTCAGAGGAGTGTCTTGGCTGAGGCAGGCTGAAGGAGCCCTCCTCTGCCCCTTCCCTCTCCTGAGACTGCTCTCCCTGCTCCAGGACGAGGAAGCTGCTCTCTTCAGCAGCTCTTCCAGGGCCAGCTCACCCCTTTGCAGCAGCGCTTAGGAGAAGCGAACAGGAGGCGCCAGAGGCAATCTCACCTGGCTCTAGCACAGGCAGAGGAGTCCCTCCTCATCTCGGCTGGAAATGCTGCTCCTTTGGGCTGTGCCTGGAAGGGAAGAATTCCAGCACAGGGGGCAGCAAGGGGGACTTTCTTTTGCTCTTGTTTTGGCCGTGGCAGACCACGGGCACCCGAACCTTGAGCTGTACCCCAGGGCTGCTGGCCCAGCAGGCAGATCCGCACCTCCCCCGGCACTGAGGATGAGCAGATCCCAAAGTCCAAGCGTTCTGCTGGCGCCGCGGAGAAGGGAGCGGAGCGGGAACGCCTGAGCCCCGGCCCCGGTGCGCGCCGGGCTCTGCCCCCGCGGGGCTCCGCTCGCCGCCTCGCACGCCGGCGCGGAAAAGAGCGGAACTAGCGCCCGGCACCCGCGGAGCGGCCGGGATGGGGACGGGGATGGGGGGGCGCGGCAGCCCGGCCCGGCCCGGGCGTTGCACAGGCTGGCGGGGGGCGCGGGGCCCCCGCTCCTTGCCCGCCTGCCCGGCGCGGAGGGGCGCGCTGTGCCGCGGCGCCGGGCGCTGCGCTCCGGGCGCGCTGGCACTTGGCAACTGTTCTGCTGGGGCCGAGCGAAACTCGCGCTGCGCCAGGCCCTGCGGAAGGCTGAGACGAGCCTGTGGAGCCGGGGGCAGCCACCGCGCCCCCGGCCACGGAGAAGCGGAACAGCGCTGGTCCCCCCGCAGCCCCTGAGGCCTCGGGACGCGTCTGTCCCGCTGCCCGGCGGGAACAGCCCAGGGGCCGTTGGGATCCTCCCGCCCACGGCGCCGCCAGGGGTGGCACAGGGCAGCTGCTAATGCAGCTCCTGCAACAGGGTGTCAGTTTGTGGAAGCTGATGTCCTGCCGGGGCTGGGTCCTAGTGCTGGGTTGGGTCCTAGGGCTGGGTTGGGTCCTAGGGCTGGGCTGGGTCTCAGGTGGGTCCTATTGCTGGGCTGGGTCCTAATGCTGGCCTGGGTCAAAGTGCTGGCCTGGGTCCTAGTGCTCGGTTGGGTCCTAGTGCTGGGCTGGGTCCTAGTGCTGGGCTGGGTCCTAGTGCTGGGCTGGGTCCTAGGGCTGGGCTGGGTCCTAGTGCTGGGCTGGGTCCTAGTGCTGGGCTGGGTCCTAGGGCTGGGCTGGGTCCTAGTGCTGGGCTGGGTCCTAGTGCTGGGCTGGGTCCTAGGGCTGGGCTGGGTCCTAGCCCTCGCCGGCGGGGTCGCACTGTGGTTCGGATGGGGACGGGGGAAAAGCGGCCCCGGATGCCTTGGCAGAAGTGCCACAGAAGTGGAAGAACTACCCCCACCTTCGAAATTGCACAGGAATCAGTCATGATAGGTGTCTGGTGGCTGAAAATGTATCGAATGCAGAAAATGCAAATGCTTTATGATAAATTCATACAGATAAAAGAAATTTATAATGCAGGGAAGTCTCTTTTACTGGTAGGTTATACTTTAGTATGCCAAGAGTGATTCAGTGTTCCTCGGAAGGTAATTTGTGAAATAGTGTTATTCCATATTTGATGCCTAAAAAAGTGAGATACTATACTTGCAGGGCACCACATTACCAGTGCTCAGACCCTTTTAAAAAATGAAATTCCACTTTTTGTCTTTCTGATAAGGTAAAATTTACTAAGATAACTGCAGTAACAATTCCAGCGATGACTGGTGTTTACTCTTGTGACACAGGAGTCAGAAAAAATGCCAGGGAAAAGATAAAGCTCTGATTTGCAATGTCATCCCACAGGATAAAAAAAGGGGGAGGGGGAAATTTTCAGAATTAAAGCACTTACAATAACAAATCTAATTTCCAAAAGCAATCATTATCTACATTTCTTACTACTGAAAATATCTTTGTCGGCTGAGATGCTTTGAACATGCCTAGTACTAAAGGAATTAACTGGAGAGAAGCTGAATTTTCTTGAGTTTCTCTCCGCAGAGAGCCCTTGCTACTTTGGCCTGGATAGTATGTTAATCTAGAAGTCTGTAAATTCCTTGTATGAACTAGACATGGATTTATGTTCTTTCACCTGAAAACATTTGTGTTTCTATGTGGGATCTTTTCAAAGAAAAAAACCCGAAATATGGCATTTGTTGAATGAGCACTTGCTTAACTGTGGGCTTCCTGTACAGCAAATGAATTAAGCTTGAAGTATTACCTTACTAACACTCTCCTGACAACACAGAAGACCTAAGTTTAGTGTAGGTGCTTCCTAGGGCAGACTGAAACTACAATGAATGTCAGTGCCAGCATATTTTAAGCACCATTGCTGTTATCAATAAGAAAATACAGCCTGTGTTATACTGTACTTTGAGAATACATTTGGTTTAAATGGACAAATATCCCCTGGAAAGCAGTCATGTTTTAATATGGTTTTTAAACTTGGTTTCTCATCAT
>NW_028168752.1:0-28827 GCF_964237585.1 Gallinula chloropus
CAGGCGGAGATGGGGGGGTTGTACGGCAACATGGCGGCGCCCACAGGGGGCGGCCATATTGGATGGGGAAACGTCATCCCAACCCCCCCCACCCTTAATAAACCACAGGAAACACGTCATCAGCGGGTTGTGACGTTTATTGGTGACGTCAAAAGGGGGGGTGGGGAGTCCCCGCGTCACTCCCGAGGGGATCCCCGGCGCGCTGCAGCTCCTCGGCCAGCCTGGGGGAGGGGGAGAGGGAGGGAGGGGGAGTGGGTGGGAGGAGGAAGGGGCGGGGCTTGGGGTGGGGTGGGCGGGGCTTAGCGGGCACCAACCTATCCCTGCGGGCGCGGCAGCCCCGCCCCCGGCCCAGCTCCGCCTCCAGGTGCCGCCCGGCGGCTGCTGCCTCGGCCTGAACCAGGCGCCTGCGGGGGGGGGGGGCACAGGGGGCGGGGCTAGAGGGGGGCGGGGCTACAGAGGGGCGGGGCTACAGAGGGGCGGGGCCACATAGGGGGTGGGGCTAAAGGGGGATCATAGAGGGGGAGGGGCTATGGAGAGGGCGGAGCTACAGGGGGTGGGGCTATAGGGGTGGGGCTACAGAGGGGCGGGGCTACAGGGGGGGCTACCGAGGGGAGGGGCTACGGAGGGGGCGGGGCTATGGAGGGGCGGGGCCACAGAGGGGAGGGGCTACAGAGGGGAGGGGCTTCAGGGGGTGGGGCTATAGGGGGCAGGGTTACAGAGGGGGCGGGGCTACAGAGGGGGAGGGGCTACAGAGGGGGAGGGGCTATAGGGGTGGGGCTACAGGGGGCGGGGCTATGGAGGGGGCGGGGCTATGGAGGGGACAGGGCTACTGAGGGGGAGGGGCCACAGAGGGGCTACAGAGGGGGCGGGGCTATAGGGGTGGGGCTACAGAGGGGCGGGGCTATGGAGGGGGCGGGGCTATGGAAGGGGCGGGGCTATGGAGGGGGCGGGGCTATGGAGGGGCCAGGGCTACAGAGGGGGAGGGGCTACCGAGGGGAGGGGCTACGGGGGCGGGGTTACAGGGGGCGGGGCTACAGAGGGGAGGGGCTACAGAGGGGGAGGGGTTACAGAGGGGGAGGGGCTACAGGGGGTGGGGCTATAGGGGGCAGGGTTACAGAGGGGGCGGGGCCACAGAGGGGGAGGGGCTACAGGGGGCTACAGGGGGGCGGGGCTATAGGGGTGGGGCTACAGAGGGGGCGGGGCTATGGAGGGGGCGGGGCTATGGAGGGGATGGGGCTGCAGAGGGGAGGGGCCACAGAGGGGCTACAGAGGGGGCGGGGCTATAGGGGTGGGGCTACAGAGGGGCGGGGCTACAGGGGTTGGGGCTATGGAGGGGCGGGGCTATGGAGGGGGCGGGGCTGCAGAGGAGTGGGGCTACGGGGGGCGGGGCTACAGAGGGCGGGGCTACAGAGGGGTGGGGCTACGGGGGGCGGGGCTACAGAGGGGGAGGGGCTACAGAGGGGCGGGGCTACAGAGGGGGAGGGGCTACCGAGGGGAGGGGCTACGGGGGCGGGGTTACAGGGGGCGGGGCTACAGAGGGGAGGGGCTACAGAGGGGGAGGGGTTACAGAGGGGGAGGGGCTACAGGGGGTGGGGCTATAGGGGGCAGGGTTACAGAGGGGGCGGGGCCACAGAGGGGGAGGGGCTACAGGGGGCTACAGGGGGGCGGGGCTATAGGGGTGGGGCTACAGAGGGGCGGGGCTATGGAGGGGCGGGGCTACAGAGGGGTGCGGGGCTTGGGTGGGGCTTAAGAGGGGGCGGGGCTACAGAGGGGGTGGGTCTACAGCGGGGGCTACAGTGGGGGCGGGGCTAGGACAGGGGGCGGGGCTTCTGGGAAGTGGGCGTGGCCGGCACGGGGGGATGGGCGTGGTCATGATGGGGCGGGGCCAGGGTCGGGGGCGGGGCCAAGCTCCATGGGGCGGGGCTTGGGGTGGGGTTGGGGCGGGGTCAGGCTTAGGGGCGGGGCCAAGCTGGGGGCGGGGTCATGGTCCATGGGGCGGGGCTTGGGTTGGGTTGGGGCGGGGTCAGGCTCAGTGGGCGGGGCCAAGCTGGGAGGGGCGGGGCTTGTCTCACGCGGCCACGTGTGCGGCGGGTCCCAGGAGCTCCTCAGCCTCCATCATGCGGCGCTCTGAGGGGCGGGGCCGGTCACCCCCGTGGGTGGGGCACCCCTGGGTGGGGTGGGGTGGGGTGGGGGGCGCAGGGGACCCTGGGGCTCACCCTGGCTCAGCAGCTTCTCCTGCGCCTCTTCCAGTCGCTCCAGTTCAGCCGCCAACTGGGAAGGGGCCTGTGGGGTGGGGGGAGGGGTAGGGAGGGGCACCCAGGGGGAGGGGGGTGGCCATGGGTGGGGGTTTGGGGGAGGGGGGGAGGGGTAGACTCACGTGGGCTTCCTGCAGGCGCCTGTGCTGCTCTGTGATGTCATCGAGCTGACGCCAGAACTCCTGCCTGCGGGGGAGGGGCGGGGGTGTCACGTGACCCCACACACGCCTGGGTCATGTGACCCCCCCTTGGGTCATGTGACCCCCCCACCCCACCCATGTGGGTCATGTGACACCCCATGTGGGCCACGTGACCTCATATGGGTCACGTGACAGCTGCTCTGGGTCATGCGACCCCCATCCTACCGTGGTCACGTGACACACTCACCCACCTGGGTCACGTGACCCCCGTCTGAGTCATGTGGCACCCCAGCTGGATCACGTGATCCCACCTTGAGTCATGTGACCCACGTAGAGGTCACGTGACCCCCTTTTTATGGGTCATGTGGCCCCATGTGGGTCATGTGACACCCCACCCAGGTCATGTGACCCCATGTGGGTCATGTGATGCCCCATGTGTGTCATGTGACCCCATGTGGGCCATGTGATCCCCATGTGGGTCATGTGACCCCGTGTGGGCCATGTGACACCCCACCCAGGTCATGTGACCCCACGTGGGCCACGTGACACCCCACCCAGGTCACGTGACCCCATGTATGTCATGTGACCCCGTGTGGGCCATGTGGCACCCCACACAGGTCATGTGACCCCGCGTGGCCCATGTGACACCCCACACAGGTCACGTGACCCCATGTATGTCATGTGACCCCGTGTGGGCCATGTGACCCCATGTGGGTCATGTGACCCCATGTGGGTCATGTGACCCCGTGTGGGTCATGTGACACCCCACCCAGGACATGTGACCCCACGTGGGCCATGTGACCCCCGTGTGGGCCATGTGACACCCCACCCAGGTCATGTGACCCCATGTATGTCATGTGACCCCATGTGGGCCATGTGACACCTCACCCAGGTCATGTGACCCCACGTGGGCCATGTGACCCCCACATGTGGGTCATGTGACCCCGTGTGGGCCATGTGACACCCCACCCAGGTCATGTGACCCCATGTGGGGTCATGTGACCCCGCGTGGGCCATGTGACCCCCCCATGTGGGTCATGTGACCCCCCCTGGCTGGGTCAGGTGACCCCTCCCGCTGCCGTCCCGTGACCGGCCTGTGCTGGCGCTGCAGGTGCCGCAGGCGCCTCCGCTGCTCCTCCGCCCCCTCCAGGTGCTGCTGGTGACCCCGGCACAGCCCGCGGCGCCTGCGGCTCGGGGGGGGGGGGGTCAAAGGTCACCCGAGGTCAAAGGTCACCGGGGTGGGAGGGGTCAAAGGTCACCAGGCCCCTGACACTCACCTTTGCCCTTCGGCCTCCACCTCCTCCCTGCGCAGCCGCGCCACCCGCAGCGCCTCTGCCACGGAGAAAGGGGGGGGAGGGGGGGCTGTGACGTCACTGGGTGACGTCATTGGGTGACGTCACAACATGATGTTGCTGAGTGATGTCACCGTGTGACCTCACCCTGCTTCTGCTGCCACAGCCCCTCCAGCGCCGCCAGGCGTTCCTCCACTGCGGGGACAGGCAGACGCCAGCGCGGTGACATCACCGTCCCCCGCCCCGTCACCCTGTCACCCTGTCACCCCATCCCCCCATCACCTCATCACCCTATCACCCCATCACCCTGTCACCTTGCCATCCCATCACCCTGTCACCCCATCACCCCGTCATCCCGTCACCCTGTCACCCCATCACCCCACCACCCCATCACCCCGTCACCCTGTCACCCCATCACCCTGTCACCTTGCCATCCCATCACCCTGTCACCCCATCACCACGTCATCCCGTCACCCTGTCACCCCGTCACCCCGTCACCCCATCACCCCATCACCCCGTCACCCCATCAACCCCGTCACCCTGTCACATCACCACCCCGTCACCCTGTCACCCCATCACCCCATCACCCCATCACCCTGTCACCCCATCACCCCATCACCCCATCATCCCGTCACCCCGCCACCCCGTCACGCCATCACCCCATCACCCCGCCACCCCGCCACCCCATCACCTTGTCACCCCATCACCCCATCACCCCATCACCCCGTCACCCCATCACCCCGTCCCCCTGCCACCATCACCCCATCACCCCATCACCCATCACCCATCACCCCATCACCCATCACCCCATCACCCCGTCACCCCATCACCCATCACCCCATCACCCCATCACCCCATCACCCCATCACCCTGCCACCCCATCACCCCATCACCCTATCACCCCATCACCCCGTCACCCCATCACCCCATCACCCCATCACCCCGTCCCCCTGTCCCCCCGTCCCCCCATCACTCCATCACCCCACCACCCCATCACCCCACCACCCCACCACCCCACCACCCCGTCACCCCATCACCCCATCACCCCATCACCCCGTCCCCCCGTCCCCCTGTCACCCCATCACCCCATCACCCCATCACCCCATCACCCCGTCCCCCCGTCACCCCATCACCCCGTCCCCCCGTCCCCCCATCACTCCATCACCCCACCACCCCATCACCCCGTCACCCCATCACCCCATCACCCCATCACCCTGCCACCCCATCACCCCATCACCCCATCACCCCGTCACCCCATCACCCCATCACCCTGCCACCCCATCACCCCATCACCCTGCCACCCCATCACCCTATCACCCCATCACCCCATCACCCCGCCACCCCATCACCTTGTCACCCCATCACCCCATCACCCCATCACCCTGTCACCCCCTCACCCCCTCACCCCATCACCCCATCCCCCCGTCCCCCCGCCACTCACGTTGCTCCAGGTGCTGCCGCAGCCCCTCGCCGCGGCCCTGCGCCTCCGACAGCTCCCGCGCGGCCGCCTGACGCGCTGCGGGGGGGGACAGACGGACACGTCGGGGGCCGACGGGCAGACAGAGGGACGGACAGAGGGACAGACAGAGGGACAGAGCCGCCTCCTCACCTCGGTGCAGAGCGCGGATCCGCCCCAGCAGCGCGTCCAGGCGACGGCCGACGGCGGCGCCTGCGGGGACCACGCAGGACGCGTGTCGGGACGTGTGGGGGACACACGGACAGCAGGGGGGACACACAGACACGGGGGGGACACACAGACACAGCTCCTCACCCTGTGGGTCGCTGTCCAGCGGCGCAGCCTGAGGATGATGGCGGACATGGCTGTGCGGCCCCCTCCAGCCCCCTCCCCTCTTCTTCCCCCATCCCTCCCCTCCCACTTCCCCCCTTTCCCATCCCACTTCCGCCCCCCTTCCCTATCCCATTTCCACCCCTTTTCCCATCCCATTGCCCCCCCCCTTCCCCCCCACGTTTCTGCCTCCCATTTCCCATCTCCTCATCCTCCTTCCCCCCATTTACCCCCCATTTTCCCCCCATTTCCCCCCATTTCCCAGCACTTCCTCCCTCTCTTCCCCACTTCCTCTTCCCTACATTCCCTTTCCCCCTTCATTCTCCATCCCCCCTTCCCATCTCCCCCCATTCCCACTCCTGTTTCCCACCATTTTCCCTCCCTCTCCCCTTCCCCTCCCATTTCTAGCCCATTTTCACTCTTTTTTGCCCAATTCTCCTTCATTTTCTGTTCCCCTTTTCCCCTCCATTTTCTCTGGCTTCTTTTCTCTTCTTTCCAGCCCCTCTGCCCCCCATTTTCTGTCACATTTTCCCTCCATTTCCCCTCACCATTTCACCCTCCATGTTCTCTCCCCTTCCCGCCATTTTCCCTCCCCTCTCCCCCTCAGTTCTCTCTCATTTTCCCCATTTTTTTGCCTTTTCCCCATCCCTACATTTCCCATTCCCTTTCCCCCTCCATCTTCTGTCATTTCTTCTCCTTTCCAGCCCCTTTTCACCCCATTTTCTGTCACGTTTCCCCTCCATCCCTGTCACCTCTTTGCCCTCCATGTTCTCTCCCCTTCCCGCCATTTTCCCTCCCCTTTCCCCCCCAGTTCTCTCTCATTTCCCCCGTCTTTTGCCTTTTCCCCACCCCTACAGTTTCCATTCCCTTTTCCCCTCCATCTTCTGTCATTTCTTCTCCTTTCCAGCCCCTTTTCACCCATTTTCTGTCACGTTTCCCCTCCATCCCTGTCACCTCTGTGCCCTCCATGTTCTCTCCCCTTCCCGCCATTTTCCCTCCCCTCTCCCCCTCAGTTCTCTCTCATTTTCCCCATTTCTTTGCCTTTTCCCCATCCCTACAGTTTCCATTCCCTTTCCCCCCTCCATTTTCTGTCATTTCTTCTCCTTTCCAGCCCCTTTTCACCCCATTTTCTGTCACGTTTCCCCTCCATCCCTGTCACCTCTTTGCCCTCCATGTTCTCTCCCCTTCCCGCCATTTCCCCTCCCCTCTCCCCCTCAGTTCTCTCTCATTTTCCCAATTTCTTTGCCTTTTCCCCTTCCCTACACTATTAATTCCCTTTTCCCCTCCATCTTCTGTCATTTCTTCTCCTTTCCAGCCCCTTTTCACCCCATTTTCTGTCACGTTTCCCCCCCATTCCTGTCACCTCTTTGCCCTCCATGTTCTCTCCCCTTCCCGCCATTTTCCCTCCCCTCTCCCCCTCAGTTCTCTCTCATTTTCCCAATTTCTTTGCCTTTTCCCCTTCCCTACACTATTAATTCCCTTTTCCCCTCCATCTTCTGTCATTTCTTCTCCTTTCCAGCCCCTTTCCCCCCCATTTTCTGTCACGTTTCCCCCCCATCCCTGTCACCTCTTTGCCCTCCATGTTCTCTCTCATTCCCGCCATTTTCCCTCCTCTCTCCCCCTCAGTTCTCTCTCATTTTCCCCATTTCTTTGCCTTTTCCCCTTCCCTACACTATTAATTCCCTTTCCCCCTCCATCTTCTGTCATTTCTTCTCCTTTCCAGTCCCTTTTCCCCCCATTTTCTGTCATGTTTCCCCCCCATCCCTGTCACCTCTTTGCCCTCCATGTTCTCTCCCCTTCCCGCCATTTTCCCTCCCCTCTCCCCCTCAATTCCCTTACATTTTTCACACTTTCTGCCCAATCTTCCCCCATTTTCTGCCCCTTTTCCCTCCATTTTCTGCCTCTTCTTCTCTTTCCATCCCCTCTTCCCTTTATTTTCTGTCACATTTTCCCTCCATTTCCCCTCACCATTTCACTCTCCATTTCAGGGCTCTTCCCCCCCATTTTCCATCCCTCTCCCACCTCCATTCTCTCACCCTTTCCCCCTTTTTTGCCTTTTCCCCATCCCTACAGTTTCCATTCCCTTTCCCCCTCCATCTTCTGTCATTTCTTGTCCTTTCCAGCCCCTTTTCACCCCATTTTCTGTCACGTTTCCCCTCCATCCCTGTCACCTCTTTGCCCTCCATGTTCTCTCCCCTTCCCGCCATTTCCCCTCCCCTCTCCCCCTCAGATCTCTCACATTTTCAATGCTTTTTGCCTGATCTTCCCTTCATTTTCTGTCCATTTTCACTCCATTTTCTGCTCCTTCTTCCCTCTTTCCATCCCCTCTCACCCATTTCCTATCATGTTTCCCTCCATCCCTGTCACCTCTTTGCCCTCCATGTTCTCTCCCCTTCCCGCCATTTTCCCTCCCCTCTCCCCCTCAGTTCTCTCTCATTTTCCCCATTTTTTTGCCTTTTCCCCATCCCTACATTTCCCATTCCCTTTCCCCCTCCATCTTCTGTCATTTCTTCTCCTTTCCAGCCCCTTTTCACCCCATTTTCTGTCACGTTCCCCCCCATCCCTGTCACCTCTTTGCCCTCCATGTTCTCTCCCCTTCCTGCCATTTTCCCTCCCCTCTCCCCCTCAGTTCTCTCTCATTTTCCCCATTTCTTTGCCTTTTCCCCATCCCTACAGTTTCCATTCCCTTTTCCCCCTCCATTTTCTGTCATTTCTTCTCCTTTCCAGCCCCTTTTCACCCCATTTTCTGTCACGTTTCCCCCCATCCCTGTCACCTCTTTGCCCTCCATGTTCTCTCCCCTTCCCGCCATTTCCCCTCCTCTCTCCCCCTCAGATCTCTCACATTTTCCCCATTTTTTTCCTGTTCCCCATCTCTACGTTTTCCATCCCAATTTTTTCCACCATCTTCTGTCATTTCTTCTCTTTTCCAGCCCCTCTTCCCTTTATTTTCTGTCACATTTCCCCCTCGTTTCCCCTCACCATTTCACTCTCCATTTCAGGGCTCTTTCCCCCATTTTCCATCCCTCTCTCCCTCAGTTCTCTCACCCTTTCCCCCTGTTTTGCCTTTTCCCCATCCCTACATTATTAATTCCCTTTTCCCCTCCATCTTCTGTCATTTCTTCTCCTTTCCAGCCGCTTTCCCCCCATTTTCTGTCACGTTTCCCCCCCATCCCTGTCACCTCTTTGCCCTCCATGTTCTCTCCCCTTCCCGCCATTTTCCCTCCCCTCTCCCCCTCAGTTCTCTCTCATTTTCCCAATTTCTCTGCCTTTTCCCCATCCCTACAGTTTCCATTCCCTTTTCCCCTCCATCTTCTGTCATTTCTTCTCCTTTCCAGCCCCTTTTCACCCATTTTCTGTCACGTTTCCCCTCCATCCCTGTCACCTCTTTGCCCTCCATGTTCTCTCCCCTTCCCGCCATTTTCCCTCCCCTCTCCCCCTCAATTCTCTGACATTTTCCACACTTTCTGCCCAATCTTCCCCATTTTCTGCCCCTTTTCCCTCCATTTTCTGCCTCTTCTTCTCTTTCCATCCCTTCTTCCCTTTATTTTCTGTCACAGTTTCCCTCCATTTCCCCTCACCATTTCCCCCTCCATTTCAGGGCTCTTTCCCGCCATTTTCCCTCCCCTCTCCCCCTCAGTTCTCTCTCATTTTCCCCATTTCTTTGCCTTTTCCCCATCCCTACAGTTTCCATTCCCTTTCCCCCTCCATCTTCTGTCATTTCTTCTCCTTTCCAGCCCCTTTTCCCCCCATTTTCTGTCATGTTTCCCCCCCATCCCTGTCACCTCTTTGCCCTCCATGTTCTCTCCCCTTCCCGCCATTTTCCCTCCCCTCTCCCCCTCAAGTCTCTGACATTTTTCACACTTTCTGCCCAATCTTCCCCCATTTTCTGCCCCTTTTCCCTCCATTTTCTGCCTCTTCTTCTCTTTCCATCCCCTCTTCCCTTTATTTTCTGTCACATTTTCCCTCCATTTCCCCTCACCATTTCACTCTCCATTTCAGGGCTCTTCCCCCCCATTTTCCATCCCTCTCCCACCTCCATTCTCTCACCCTTTCCCCCTTTTTTGCCTTTTCCCCATCCCTACAGTTTCCATTCCCTTTCCCCCTCCATCTTCTGTCATTTCTTGTCCTTTCCAGCCCCTTTTCACCCCATTTTCTGTCACGTTTCCCCTCCATCCCTGTCACCTCTTTGCCCTCCATGTTCTCTCCCCTTCCCGCCATTTCCCCTCCCCTCTCCCCCTCAGATCTCTCACATTTTCAATGCTTTTTGCCTGATCTTCCCTTCATTTTCTGTCCATTTTCACTCCATTTTCTGCTCCTTCTTCCCTCTTTCCATCCCCTCTCACCCATTTCCTATCATGTTTCCCTCCATCCCTGTCACCTCTTTGCCCTCCATGTTCTCTCCCCTTCCCGCCATTTCCCCTCCTCTCTCCCCCTCAGTTCTCTCTCATTTTCCCCATTTTTTTGCCTTTTCCCCATCCCTACAGTTTCCATTCCCTTTCCCCCTCCATCTTCTGTCATTTCTTCTCCTTTCCAGCCCCTTTTCACCCCATTTTCTGTCACGTTTCCCCCCCATTCCTGTCACCTCTTTGCCCTCCATGTTCTCTCCCCTTCCCGCCATTTTCCCTCCCCTCTCCCCCTCAGTTCTCTCACATTTTCCCCATTTTTTTCCTGTTCCCCATCTCTACATTTTCCATCCCAATTTTTCCCTCCATCTTCTGTCATTTCTTCTCTTTTCCAGCCCCTCTTCCCTTTATTTTCTGTCACCTTTTCCCTCCATTTCCCCTCACCATTTCACTCTCCATTTCAGGGCTCTTCCCCCACATTTTCCCTCCCCTCTCCCCCTCAGTTCTCTCTCATTTTCCCCATTTCTTTGCCTTTTCCCCATCTGTACATTTTCCATTCCCTTTCCCCCTCCATTTTCTGTCATTTCTTCTCCTTTCCAGCCCCTTTTCACCCATTTTCTGTCACGTTTCCCCTCCACCCCTGTCACCTCTTTGCCCTCCATGTTCTCTCCCCTTCCCGCCACTTTCCCTCCCCTCTCCCCCTCAATTCTCTGACATTTTTCACACTTTCTGCCCAATCTTCTCCCATTTTCTGCCCCTTTTCCCTCCATTTTCTGCCTCTTCTTCTCTTTCCATCCCTTCTTCCCTTTATTTTCTGTCACATTTTCCCTCCATTTCCCCTCACCATTTCACTCTCCATTTCAGGGCTCTTTCCCGCCATTTTCCCTCCCCTCTCCCCCTCAGTTCTCTCATATTTTCCCCATATTTTTGCCTTTTCCCCATCTCTACAGTTTCTATTCCCTTTCCCCCCTCCATCTTCTGTCATTTCTTCTCCTTTCCAGCCCCTTTTCACCCCATTTTCTGTCACGTTTCCCCTCCATCCCTGTCACCTCTGTGCCCTCCATGTTCTCTCCCCTTCCCGCCATTTTCCCTCCCCTCTCCCCCTCAAGTCTCTGACATTTTTCACACGTTTTGCCCAATCTTCCCCCATTTTCTGCCCCTTTTCCCTCCATTTTCTGCCTCTTCTTCTCTTTCCATCCCTTCCCTTTATGTTCTGTCACCTTTTCCCCCCGTTTCCCCTCACCCTTTCACCCTCCATGTTCTCTCCCCTTCCCGCCATTTTCCCTCCCCTCAGTTCTCTCACATTTTCCATACATTTTACCCGATCTTCCCCCATTTTCTGCCCCGTTTCCCCCCATTTCCTGTCACGTTCCCCCCCCATTTCCCCTCACCCTTTCACCCTCCATTTTCTCTCCCCTTTCCACCATTTTCCCTCCCCTCTCCCCCCATTTTCTGTCACGTTTCCCCTCCATTCCTCTCCTTTTTACCCTCCATTTTCTCTCCCCTTCTCCTCCATTCCCCCCATTTCCTCTCACATTTTTCCCCGTTTCCCCTCACCCTTTCACCCTCCATGTTCTCTCCCCTTCCCGCCATTTTCCCTCCCCTCAGTTCTCTCACATTTTCCACACATTTTGCCCGATCTTCCCCCATTTTCTGCCCCGTTTCCCCCCATTTCCTGTCACGTTTCCCCCCCCATTTCCCCTCACCCTTTCACCCTCCATGTTCTCTCCCCTTCCCGCCATTTTCTCTCCCCTCTCCCCCTCAATTCTCTCACATTTTCAATGCTTTTTGCCCGATCTTCCCCCATTTTCTGCCCCGTTTCCCCCCATTTCCTGCCCCGTTTCCCCCCATTTCCTGTCACGTTTCCCCCCCCATTTCCCCTCACCCTTTCACCCTCCATGTTCTCTCCCCTTCCCGCCATTTTCCATCCCCTCTCCCTCCATTTTCTCTTCCATTTCTCTCCCCTTCTCCTCCATTTTCTCCCCCCTCCTCCCACCCATGACCTCACCCCCCATGACATCACTCCCCCCGTCCCCCCCCATCACTCCCCCCGTCCCCCCCATCTCCCCCTTCCCAACACAAGGGACTATTTCCGGCGGCGGCAGCAGCGGCATTTTATTCCCCTCCCTCCCCCGCCCCATCCCGGTGACGATGGCGGGGGCTCAGCCCTCGGTCTCCCCCGCCTCGGGGCGGGCGGGCGCGGCGCAATATGGCGGCGGGTAGCGGATGAAGAGCCAGTCTTCCTCCTTCTTCAGCCAGCGCAGCAGCTTGGTCAGCACCCCGATGGCGCCGGCCTTGGTCACCAGCGGGCTGAAGCAGCCGTACAGCTCGAACTTGCTCGTCACCTGCGGGTGGGGAGGGAAACGGCACCACGACGTTCACTCTGGAACCTACTGATGACATCACCAAGCAGCCACCATCCTCGTTCACTCTGGGCCCTACTGATGACGTCACTAAGCAACCACCATCCTCGTTCATTCTGGGACCTACTGATGACGTCACCAAGCAGCCACCATCCTCGTTCACTCTGGGACCTGCTGATGACGTCACCAAGCAGCCACCATCCTCGTTCACTCTGGGACCTGCTGATGACGTCACCAAGCAGCCACCATCCTCGTTCACTCTGGGACCTGCTGATGACGTCACCAAGCAACCCCCGTCCTCATTCACTCTGGGACCTGCTGATGACGTCACCAAGCAACCCCCATCCTCGTTCACTCTGAGACCTACTGATGACGTCACCAAGCAGCCACCGTCCTCGTTCACTCTGGGCCCTACTGATGACGTCACTAAGCAACCACCATCCTCGTTCATTCTGGGACCTACTGATGACGTCACCAAGCAGCCACCATCCTCGTTCACTCTGGGACCTGCTGATGACGTCACCAAGCAGCCACCATCCTCGTTCACTCTGGGACCTGCTGATGACGTCACCAAGCAGCCACCATCCTCGTTCACTCTGGGACCTGCTGATGACGTCACCAAGCAACCCCCGTCCTCATTCACTCTGGGACCTGCTGATGACGTCACCAAGCAACCCCCATCCTCGTTCACTCTGAGACCTACTGATGACGTCACCAAGCAGCCACCGTCCTCGTTCACTCTGGGACCTACTGATGACGTCACTAAGCAACCACCATCCTCGTTCACTCTGGGACCTACTGATGACATCACCAAGCAACCCCCATCCTCGTTCACTCTGGGACCTACTGATGACATCATCAAGCAACCCCCATCCTCGTTCATTCCGGTACCTACTAATGACATCACCAAGCAACCCCCATCCTCGTTCACTCTGGGACCTACTGATGACGTCACCAAGCAGCCACCATCCTCGTTCACTCTGGGACCTACTGATGACATCACCAAGCAGCCACCATCCTCGTTCACTCTGGGACCTGCTGACGACATCACCAAGCAGCCCCCGTCCTCGTTCACTCTGGGACCTACTGATGACGTCACCAAGCAGCCACCATCCTCGTTCACTCTGGGCCCTACTGATGACGTCACTAAGCAACCACCATCCTCGTTCACTCTGGGACCTGCTGATGATGTCACCAAGCAACCACCATCCTCGTTCACTCTGGCACCTACTGATGATGTCACCAAGCAACCACCATCCTCGTTCACTCTGGGACCTGCTGATGACGTCACCAAGCAGCCACCATCCTCGTTCACTCTGGAACCTACTGATGACGTCACTAAGTAACCACCATCCTCGTTCACTCTGGGACCTACTGATGACGTCACCAAGCAGCCACCATCCTTGTTCACTCTGGGACCTACTGATGATGTCACTAAGCAACCCCCATCCTCGTTCACTCTGGGACCTACTGATGACATCACCAAGCAGCCCCCGTCCTCGTTCACTCTGGAACCTACTGATGACATCACCAAGCAGCCACCATGCTCGTTCACTCTGGGACCTACTAATGACGTCACCAAGCAGCCACCGTCCTCGTTCACTCTGGGACCTACTGATGACGTCACCAAGCAGCCACCGTCCTCGTTCACTCTGGGACCTACTGATGACGTCACTAAGCAACCACCATCCTCGTTCACTCTGGGACCTGCTGATGACGTCACCAAGCAGCCACCATCCTCATTCACTCTGGAACCTACTGATGATGTCACCAAGCAACCCCCATCCTCGTTCACTCTGGGACCTACTGATGACATCACCAGCGAACACCCCAATTAAACCCTGGAACCTACTGAGGGCACCCGTTAACCCTGAAACCTACTGACGGCTCCTATTAACCCTGGAACCTACTGACAGCACCCGTTAACCCTGGAACCTACTGAGGGCACCTGTTAACCTGGAACCTACTGACGGCACCTGTTAACCCTGAAACCTATTGATGACACCCGTTAACCCTGAAACCTACTGACGGGACCCGTTAACCCTGGAACCTACTGACGGCACCCATTATCTCTGGAACTTACTGACACCACCCGTTAACCCTGGAACCTACTGAGGGCAGCTGTTAACCCTGGAACCTACTGACACCACCCATTAACCATGGAACCTACTGACGGCACCCATTATCTTTGGAACCTACCGATGGCACCTGTTAACCCTGGAACCTACTGACGGCACCCGCTAACACTGGAACCTACTGAGGGAACCTGTTAACCCTGGAACCTACTGAGAGCACCTATTAACTCTGAAACCTACTGAAGGCACCTGTTCACTCTGAAACCTACTGCGGCACCTGTTAACCCTGGAACCTACTGACAGCACCTGTTAACCCTGAAACCTACCGATGGCACCTGTTAGCCCTGGAACCTACTGAGGGCACCCGTTAACCCTGAAACCTACTGACGGCACCTGTTAACCCTGGAACCTACTGAGGACACCTATTAACTCTGAAACCTACTGAAGGCACCTGTTCACTCTGAAACCTACTGAGGGCACCTGTTAACCCTGGAACCTACTGACAGCACCTGTTAACCCTGAAACCTACCGATGGCACCCATTAACCCTGGAACCTACTGACGGTGTCCCCCCCACCCCCCCAGCCCCGCCACTCACCCACGCCAGGAGCGTCTCCTTCTCTGCCACGTGGTAGAGGAGGCGCAGGGGCCGGTGGGGGCTGTGCACGCGGCTGTGCAGGTAGTGGTACAGGTCGAAGAGCCGGTGCTGCTCCTCCTCGCTGGCGTACGGCTCCTCCAGCTCGGGGCTACAAGGGGGGGGGACACACACATGACACGGACGTGACACGTGTGTCCCCCCCGCAAATTTTAGGCCCCACCCCCTCCCCCCATCCCACACACCTGGTAAACTGAGGCACCTGCTGCATCTCCTCCGGCCCTTCCAAGGGCTTGTAAAGAAAATGGCGGAGCTCCGGCGCGCCGGCGCGGGCGGCGCCGTAGCCCGGCCCACCCCGGAGAGCCGCGCCCAGCTCCCCCAACCACCCCTGAGCCCTCAAGGCCTCCTCCAAGCGCCGCCGGCACCCGGCCGCCGCGTAGAACCCCTCGCGCTCCGTCGACAGCAGGATGAGCGTCACCGCCCCGCTTCCTCCGCCGCCGCCACCGCCGCCGCCATCTTCCTCCTCCCCCAACGCGGCGGCGTAGGCGTAGAAATACCCGTCGGGGTTAAACCGCGGCAAACACACCGGGGTCCAAACCTCCCCCGCCCCCACCCCGCCCCCTAAGAGGTTGAGGAGGAGGTGAAGGTCGCTGGCGCACAACCTCCCGCCTTCCGCCATGGCGCGCTGCCGCGCCGCCGTCACCAGCCTCCCGCCGGCGGCGAGGAGAGCCAGAGCCGGGGCGGGATTGGCCGAGGCGGCGGCGCGGCGCAGGGCGGCGGAGAGGCCGCGGCGTAAGGCGGGAGGTAAAGGGAGGCAGCGGGCGGCCCCCAGCAACAAGCGTCCGTCGGCGGCGGCGCCGGCGAGGAGGCGGTCGAGGACGGCTTCGGCGCCGGCTAAGAGGCGGCGGAGGTCGTAGCCGCGGCGGCGGGCGAAGACGCGGGCGATGCCGCCGCGGGTGAGGAGGCTGAGGATCTGCTCGTGGACGAAGGTGAGCTCGCGGCGCAGCTGCGCCGCCGTCTGGCGCGTGCGGGAGACGGAGACCAGCAGCAGCGGCCCGCGCTGCTCGAACACCAGCGTGCGGTCCTCTGCGGGGGGAGGAGGGGAAAGGGGGTGGAGTCAGGGGGGGTGGCGCCATGATGCCCTGCGCCGCCATGATGCCCCGTGGCGCCATGATGCCCTGGGACGCCATGACACCCCATGACGTCATGACGCCCCGTGACGTCATGATGTCCTGTGACGCTATGACACCCTGCGCCGCCATGATGCCCTGGGGTGCCATGACGCCCCGTGACGCCATGATGCCCTGGGACGCCATGACACCCTGCGCCGCCATGATGCCCTGGGACGCCATGATGCCCCGCGACGCCATGATGCCCTGTGACGCCATGACACCCTGTGCCACCATGATGCCCTGTGACGCCATGATGCCCTGGGGCGCCATGACACCCCATGATGCCATGACACCCCGTGATGCCATGACACCCCATGACGTCATGACGCCCTGTGACGCCATGATGCCCCATGACGCCATGACACCCTGTGACGTCATGACGCCCTGTGACGTCATGATGCCCTGTGACGCCATGATGCCCCATGACGCCATGACACCCCGTGACGCCATGACACCCCATGACGTCATGACGCCCCGTGACGCCATGACACCCTGCGCCGCCATGATGCCCTGTGACACCATGATGCCCCGCGACGCCATGATGCCCTGTGACGCCATGACACCCTGTGCCACCATGATGCCCCATGACTCCATGACACCCCGTGACGCCATGATGCCCTGTGACACCATGATGTGCCCTGAGCCGCCATGATGCCCCGTGACACCATGACACCCCGTGACGCCATGATGCCCTGAGCCGCCATGGTGCCCTGTGATGCTGTGATTCCCCACCATGATGCCCCGTGGCACCATGATGCGCCCTGTGACGCCATGACAACCCATGACGTCATGATGTGTCCCCCCCCGCCATGATGCCCCACACCGCCATGACACCCTGTGACATCATGACACCCCATGACACCATGATGCCCTGCGCCGCCATGACAACCCATGACGCCATGATGCCCCATGACGCCATTATTCCCTGAGCCGCCATGATGCTCCACGCCTCCATGATGCCCCGTGACACCATGACACCCGGCGCCGCCATGATGTACCCTGAGCCACCATGACATCCCATGACGCCATGACACCCTGCGTCACCATGATGTGCCCAGAGCCACCATGATGCCCCGTGCTGCCATGACACCCCGTGACACCATGATGTGTCCCCCACCGCCATGATGCCCCACACCGCCATGACACCCCGCGCCGCCATGATGCCCCGTGACACCATGACACCCTGGGACACCATGACACCCCATGACACCATGATGCCCCGCGCCGCCATGATGCCCCATGACGCCATGACACCCTGCGCCGCCATGATGCTCTGTGACACCATGACACCCTGGGACACCATGACACCCCATGACACCATGCCGCCCCCACGCCACCCCACGCCACCCCACACCGCCACTCCACGCCCTCACACCCCCCTCCCCCCCTTCCCTCCCTCCCCCCCTTACCGGAACAGATGGCGCGGATGGCGTTGCCGCCGCTCTGGATGAAGGAGACCAGCGCCATCATGACGCCCATGGTGGCCGCCAGCGCCTCCTCGTTGCCGTGCCGGGAGTAGATGGGCTTCCCGGCCTCGCTCAGCACGAAGACGTGTTTGCGGCGGCAGCGCCAGCCCGGCGCCGTCACGTCCTCCTCGGCGCCGCGGCGGCAGGACGAGGAGGGAGGGGGCGTGGCCACCGGGAGCGCCGGCGGGGGGTCTTCTTCCTCCTCCTCTTCTTCTTCCTCTTCTTCCTCCTCTTCCTCTTCCTCCTCTTCCTCACCCGCGTCCTCCTCCGCGGCGCGGTGACGCGGCGATGAGGTCACAGCGGGCGCTGGTGGAGGTGGCTCTGTGGGAGGTGGTGGGGAAGGTGATGGGGTGGTGGAGTGGTGGGGTGATGGGGTGACAGGGCAGTGGGGTGACGGGGTGGTGGGGTGACGGGGTGGTGGGGTGGTGGGGTGATGGGGTGGTGGGGTGACGGGGTGGCGGGTGACAGGGTGGTGGGGGTGGTGGGGTGATGGGGTGGTGGGGTGACGGGGTGGCAGGGTGACAGGGTGGTGGGGTGACAGGATGGTGGGGTGGTGGGGTGACGGGGTGGTGGGGTGAAGCAGTGGATGGGTGACGTGGTGGCAGGGTGACAGGGTGGTGGAGTGGCAGGGTGGTAGGGTGACAGGGCAGTGGGGTGACAGGGTGGTGGGGTGATGGGGTGGTGGGGTGACGGGGTGGTGGGGTGACAGGGCGGTGGGGTGACAGGGTGGTGGGGTGACAGGGCAGTGGGGTGATGTGGTGGTGGGGTGACGGGGTGACAGGGCGGTGGGGTGGTGGGGTGACAGGGCGGTGGGGTGATGCAGTGGCGGGGTGACAGGGTGGTGGAGTGACAGGGTGGTGGGGTGACAGGGCAGTGGGGTAATGTGGTGGTGGGGTGACGGGGTGGTGGGGTGACAGGGAGGTGGGGTGACAGGGCAGTGGGGTGACAGGGCGGTGGGGTGACGGGGTGACATGGTAGTGGGGACTCAAGGTACATGGGTGATGTGGTGGGGTGACAGGGTGGTGGGGTGATGGGGTGGAAGGGTGACAGGGCAGTGGGGTGACAGGGTGGATGGGTGCTGTGGTGTGTGGCTGTCGTGGCAGCAGCGGGCTGATGTGGCACTGGGGTGACAGGGTGACACAGCAGGGGGGTGACACAGGGTCTGGGTGACGTGGCGCCAGTGTCCCCATCACCCCCCCACCACCCCCCCCAGACCCACATCCTCACCTGGGGGCTCGGGGGCCCCTTCGCGGGGGGGGGAGGAGCCGGGCGCCGCCATGGCCGCTGGGGAGAGAGGGGGGACCCACCACGTGGGGCTGCTGCAAGCCCCGCCCACAGCCCCCAAAGCCCCACCCACAGCCCCCTCAGCCCCTGCCCACAGCCCCAAGCCCCGCCCACAGCCCCATAGCTCTGCCCACAGCCCCATAAAGCCCCGCCCACCGCCCCCTCAGCCCCTGCTCACAGCCCCAAGGCCCCGCCCACAGCCCCCTAAAGCCCCACCCACAGCCCTCAAGCCCCGCCCATAGCAACAAGCTCCGCCCACAGCCCCACAGGCCCCGCCCACAGCCCCCAAAGCCCCGCCCACAACCCCTAAAGCCCCGCCCACAACCCCTAAAGCCCCGTCCACAGCCCTCAAGCCCCACCCATAGCAACAAGCTCCGCCCACAGCCCCATAAAGCCCCGCCCACTGACTCAGGCCCCGCCCACAGCCTCTTAAAGCCCCGCCCACAGCCACCCAAAGCCACGCCCACACCCTCCTAAAGCCCGCCCACAGCCCCAGGCCCCACCCACCGCCCCCTCAGCCCCCGCCCACAGAACCTAAAGCCCCACCCACAGCCCCTAAAGCCCCTCCCACAGCCCCTAAAGCCCCTCCCAGAGCCCCAAGCCCCACCCACAGCCCCCTAAATCCCCGCCCACACCCCCTCAGCCCCCGCCCACAGCCCCCAAAGCCCCACCCACAGCCCCCAGGCCCCACCCACCGTCCCCCAGGCCCTGCCCACAGCCCCATAATGCCTCACCCACAGCCCCCAGGCCCCGCCCACATCCCCCAGGCCCCAGCCCCAAGCCCCACCCACAGCCCCTAAAGCCCCGCCCACAGCCCCAAGCCCCGCCCACTGCACCAAGCCCCGCCCACAGCCCCCACCCACCACCCCAAGGCCCCGCCCACAGCCCCAAGCCCCCGCCCACTTCCCCCCTAAACCCCCGCCCACAGCCCCCAGGCCCCGCCCACAGCCCCCTAAAGCCCCGCCCACAGCCCCCAGCCCCCACACCCCCGGCCCCGCCCCCAGCCCTCAAGCCCCGCCCCCAGCCCTCAAGCCCCGCCCCCTGTAGCCTCATCCAATGGGCTCGCCCCACCGGTAGCCCCGCCCCCACGTGGCCCCGCCCCCCCCGTGACGCGTCTCCCCCCGTTTCCCGCGCGCTCCCGCCTAAGCCCCGCCCACCGCCCCCTCCTTGGCCACGCCCCCTCCTTGACCACGCCCCCCTCCCCCCCCCGCAGGCCCCTCCCCCCCCAGCCTCGTTCTCTACCCGCCCGCAGCCTCGTTCCCGCCGCCGCCGCCGCCGCCGCCGCCGCCGCTTCCGGGCAGCGCCGCGCCGCGCGCGCGCTCTGTGACGTCAGCGCGCCGGCCGCCGCAGCCAATCGGAGGGGGCGAAGGGGGCGGGGCTTGGGGAGGGGGGAGGAGGGAGGAGGGAGGGGTCCCCGCAGCACCACGTGACCCGCAGGGATGGGGCCGCCCTGGCCCCGCCCACCGCGGGGTCATGTGACCCTGGAGCGGCTCGAGGGGTGTCATGTGACCCTATGGGGGGTATAGAGGGGTCATGTGACCCTATGGGGGGGTATAGGGGGTCATGTGACCCTATAGGGGCTCTAGGGGGGGTCATGTGACCCTATAGGGGCTCTAGGGGGGGTCATGAGACCCTATGGGGGGGTATAGGGGGTCATGTGACCCTATAGGGGCTCTAGGGGGGGTCATGTCACCCTATGGGGGGCTGGGGGTGGTCATGTGACCCTATAGGGGCTGGGGGGGGATGGACGTGTGACCCTATAGGGGCTATGGGGGGGGTCACTTGTGGCCCTATAGGGGCTATGGGGGGGGGTCATGTGACCCTATAGGGGCTCTAGGGAGGTCATGTGACCCTATAGGGGCTGTGTGGGGGACGGGACATGTGACCCTATAGGGGCTATGGGGGGGGACGTGTCACCCTATAGGGGCTATAAGGGGTGACATGTGACACTATAGGAGCTATGGGGGGGTCATGTGACCCTTTGGGGGGGTCTATAGAGGGGTCATGTGGCTCCATGGGGGCTATAGGGGCGTCATGTGCCCCTATGGGGGGGGACATGTGGCCCTATAGGGGCTATAGGGGCTATAAGGGGGGGACATGTGACTATGGGGGGGGAACAGGTGACTCTATAGGGGCTATAGGGGGGTCATGTGACCCTATGGGGGGCTATAAGGGGGGTCATGTGACCAGACAAGGGCTGGGGGGGGACATATAACTATGGGGGGGGGAACAGGTGACCCTATAGGGGCTATGGGGCGGTCATGTGACCCTATGGAAGAGTCATGTGACCAGGTAGGGGCTATGGGGGGGGACATGTGACTGGGGGGGGAACAGGTGACCCTATGGGGGGGTCATGTGACCCTATAGGGTCTATGGTGAGGTCATGTGCCCCTATGAGGGGCTATAGGGGGGTCACGAGTGGGCCTATAGGGGGCTATAGAGGGGTCATGTGACCCTATGGGGTCTATGGGGGGGGGACATGTGACTGGGGGGAGGGAACAGGTGACTCTATAGGGGCTACAGGGGGTCATGTGACCCTATAGGGGCTATAGGGGGGGTCATATGACCCTATGGGGGCTATAGGGGGGGACGTGTAACCCTATAGGGGCTATAGGAGGACATGTGACCCTATGGGGGGGATCACGTGACCCTATGGGGTCCATACCCCCCCCCCAGGCGCTATAGGGTCTCTATAGGCTCCATATATCCCCACCCCTCCCCCTCCCCCCCAGCACCAGGATGTGTGTGTGGGGTGGGGGGTGGGGGATGGGCAGGGCACGCCCAGACATCCGGGGTGGGGGGATGGGGGGGGGGTGGGGGAGGGGCGGAGAGAGAGGGGGGGTGGGGGGAGGGGCTTCCTCACCACTTCCTGCCCCGGGTGGGGGAGGGGTGGAAGGGGAACCGGGCGCGGACGCAGCGGCGGCCGGGAGCGAGTTTTGGGGGGTGGGGGAGGGGAGAGGGGAGAACCCCTCCCCCCACCTTGTCTAGGAGAAACCCCTGCCCCTCCCCCACCCCCAGCAGGTGAGTGGGGGAGGGGTGGGAGGGGATTTTGGGGTGGGGGAGGGGCTGGTCTTGGTGCTTCCCCTCCCCCCACCCCCAGCAGGTTATTGGGGGAGGGGTGGGAGGGGTGGGGGGGAGGGGTGAGGGGGGGAGAGTGGGTGGGGGAGGGGTGATTTGGGGGGGGAGGGGCTGTTCTAGGTGCTTCCTCTCCCCCCACCCCCATCAGGTTAGTGGGGAGGGGTGGGGGGGAGGGACTGGGGGGAGGGGTGGGGGAGGGGTGGGGTGATTTTGGGGGGGAGGGGCTCTTCTAGGCGCTTCCCCTCCCCTCACCCCCAGCAGGTGAGTGGGGGAGGGGCGAGGGGGGATTTAGGGGGGGGAGGGCTGGTCTAGGTGCTTCCCCTCCCCCCACCCCCAGCAGGTGAGTGGGGGAGGGGTGGGGGAGAAGGGTGGGGGGAGGGGTGATTTGGGGGGTGGGGGAGGGGCTGGTCTAGGCGCTTCCCCTCCCCCACCCCCAGCAGGTGAGTGGGGGAAGGGTGGGAGGGGGTATTGGGGGTGGGGGAGGGGCACCTAGAACAGCCCCTCCCCCACCCCCAGCAGCTGAGTGGGGGAAGGGTGGGAGGGGGATTTGGGGGTGGGGGAGGGGCTGGTCTAGGTGCTTCCCCTCCCCCCACCCCCAGCAGCTGAGTGGGGGAGGGGTGAGGGGGGGGAGGGGTGATTTAGGGGGGTGGGGGAGGGGCTGTTCTAACCACTTCCCCTCCCCCCACCCCTTCTGTGTTTCAGGCCCCCCCCCCCTCCCCTCCCCCCCCACCCCATGGACGCCACTTACGCCGTCGTCAACAAACCCCGGCGTGGGGGAGGGGCCAACGGCCAGGACCCCCCCAAAACCCCCTCCCCCCTCAGCCTCGAGCCCGCCCCCTATGACGTCACCGCGCTGCCCTCCGACCTCAGCCCCCTCCGGCGCCCATCCCCCACCGGTGAGGCTCCTTTTAAAGGGGGGGGTGGGGGGAAAGACACCCCCCAAAACCCCTCCCCCACCCCCCTCACCCCTCCCCCCACCACCTCCCTGACCTTTGACCTCTTCCCTCCCCCACCCCAGCTTCTCCCCACCCCTCCCCCTCCTATGAGGTCATCGCGCCGCAGGGCGACGCCCGGAGCTCCGCCCACCTCGGTGAGCTGGGGGTGGGGGGATGGGAAGGGATTGGGGGGGGGATGGGAAAAAAAACACCCCTCCCCCACCCTCCTTCCCCCCTCCTGATGATGTCACCCACCCCTCCCCCCCCCACCCCCTTTTTCAGGCTTCAACTGCCGCGTGGCCAAACCCAAAGGACCGCGGGAGCCGCCGGCCGCCTGGTCGCGGGTCTGAGGGGCCCCTCCCCCCCCTCATTCATTAATCAATCGATGGATTAATTAAACCTGATGAGCTTTATTCAGGGGGGTGGTGGTGGGGGGAGGGGTGGTGACGTCATCATCCCAGCAGGCGGCGCTTGGGCGCGGTGCTGGCGTAGGGGTGCCAGCGCCACTCCGCCTCCGCCGCCTCCCCCTGCTCCAGCGTCCCCAGGCGCAGCAGGTAAGCTGGGGGAGGGGGGAGATGACGTCATCAGCCCCGGTGACGTCATCGCCCCGGTGACGTCATCAGCCCGGTACGTCATCGCCCCGGTGACGTCACCGGGGATGACGTCTGACCCCATTGAGGGGGGTGTTATGTGACCCCCATGGGGGGTTATAAGGGGGTCATGTGACACTATAGGGGGTATAGAGGGGTCATGTGACCCTATAGGGGGATCATGTAACCCTATAGGGGGTATAGGGGGAGTCATGTGACCCTATAGGGGCTATAGGGGGGGTCATGTGACCCTATAGGGGGGTCATGTGACTCTACATAGGGAACATATGACATCATAATGGGGTCATGTGACCCTATAGGAGCTATAGGGGGGTCATGCGGCCCTATGGAGGCTATAGAGGGGTCATGTGACCCTATAGGGGGGTCATGCGGCCCTATGGAGGCTATACAGGGGTCATGTGACCCCTATAGGGGGATCATGTGACCCTATAGGGGGTATAGGGGGAGTCATGTGACCCTATAGAGGGGGTCATGTGACCCTATAGGGGCTATAGGGGGGGGTCATGTGACCTATAGGGGGGTCATGTGACTCTACATAGGGAACATATGACATCATAATGGGGTCATGTGACCCTATAGGAGCTATAGGGGGGTCATGCGGCCCTATGGAGGCTATAGAGGGGTCATGTGACCCTATAGGGGGGTCATGTGACCCTATAGGGGCTATAGAGGGGTCATGTGGCCCTATGGGGGGCTATAAAAAGGGACATGTGACCCTACAGCAGCTATAAGGGGGTCATGTGACCCTATAGGGGCTATGGGGCAGGGTCATGTGACCCTATGTAGGGGACATGTGACCTTATAGTGGGACCATAGGACCCTGTAGGGGCTATAAGAGGGGATTATGTGACCCTATAGCAACTATCGGGGGGTCATGTGACCCTATAGGGGCTATAGGGAGGTTATGTGCCCCTATGGGGGGGGCCATGTGCCCCTATAGGGGCTCTAGGGGGGGTTCATGTGCCCCTATAGGGGCCGTAGGGGGGGGACCCGGGGTGGGGGCGGGGGCGGTGACTCACGCCGCAGCTGGAACCGGGGGTCCCACCTCCTCCAGCTCCACCGAGCGGCCGCGGCGCCGGAACACGTGATTCCTGGGGCGGTGATGTCATGGGGGGGTGGTGACGTCATGGGGGGGGGGTGACGTCATGGGAGAGGGGGTGACGTCATGGGAGGGGCGGTGACGTCATGGGAGGGATGGTGACGTCATGGGAGGGGTGGGGACGTCATGGGGGGGAAGGTGACGTCATGGGGGGGGTGGTGACGTCATGGGGGAGGCGGTGACGTCATGGGAGGGGTAGTGACGTCATGGGAGCGGGGGTGACGTCATGGGGGGTGCTGACGTCATGGGGGCGGGGTGACATCGGGGAGGCAATGACATCGGGGGGAGGGGTGGGTGGTGATCTCATGGGGGCGGTGACGTCATGGGAGGGGGTGGTGACGTCATGGGGGGGAGGTGACGTCATGGGGTGGTGGTGACGTCATGGGGGTGGTGACGTCATGGGAGAGGTGGTGACATCGTGGGAGGGGGGGTGATGTCATGGGGGGTGGTGACGTCATGGGAGGGGCAGTGACATCATGGAAGGGATGGTGATGTCATGGGAGGGGTGGTGATGTCATGGGAGTGGGAGTGACATCATGGGAGGGGGAGTGACATCATGGGAAGGATGGTGACGTCACGGGGGGCGGTGACGTCATGGGAGGGGCCGTGACGTCATGGGAGAGGCGGTGACGTCATGGGAGGGGGGGTGATGTCATGGGGGGAGGTGATGACATCACGGGAGGGGCGGTGACGTCTTGGGAGGGATGGTGATGTCATGGGGGGTGGTGACGTCAAGGGAGGGGAGGTGACATCACGGGAGGGGCAGTGACATCATGGGAAAGGTGGTGATGTCATGGGAGGGATGATGATGTCATGGGAGGGGGGGTGACGTCATGGGAGGGTGGTGATGTCATGGGAGGGATGATGATGTCATGGGAGGGGTGTTGACGTCATGGGAGGGGCAGTGACGTCATGGGAGGGTGGTGATGTCATGGGAGGGGGTGTTGACGTCATGGGAGGGGCGGTGATGTCATGGGAGGGGTGAGGAGGGGATAAGTGGGTGGTGATGTCATAGGAGGGGAAGTGATGATGTCATAAGAGGGGTGGTGACGTCATGGGAGGAGTGGGAAGGGCATTAAGTGGGGTGATGATGTCACAGCAGGGGCGATGATGTCAGAGGAGGGGGTGATGATGTCACGGGAGGGGGGGGAGGGGCCAGGGGTGGGGGAGGGGCACTGACCTGACCAGGATGACGTCATCCTGGTTGGCGAAGGTCACCACGCGGCGCGTGTCGGGGCGGGGGACGGGGAACAGGTGCTTCAGGATCGTGCCCACCTGGGGGGAGGGGTGGGGGGGTCGTGACCCCTCCCCTCCAGTCCCCTCCCCCACCCCTCTCCCACTGCCTCCAGTTCCCCTCCCAGTACAGTCCAGTGCCCCACCAGTCCCTCCCAGTGCCCCTCAGGCCCTCCCAGTGCCCCCTATTCCCCTCCCAGTCCCTCCCAGTGCTCCCTTTTCCCCTCCCAGTGCCCCCTATTCCCCTCCCAGTCCCTCCCAGTGCTCCCTTTTCCCCTCCCAGTGCCCCCCATTCCCCTCCCAGTCCCTCACAGTGCCCCACAAGTCCCTCACAGTGCCCCCAGTTCCCCTCCCAGTATATCCCAGTGCCCCACCAGTCCATCCCAGTGCCCCCCATTCCCCTCCTGGCACCCCCTATTCCCCTCCCAGTATATCCCAGTGCCCACCAGTCCTTCCCAGTGCCCCCCATTCCCCTCCAATACCCCCTATTCCCCTCCAGTGCTCCCAATTCCCCTCCCAGTCCCTCCCAGTGCCCCCCATTCCCCTCCCAGTGCCTCCCAGTGCCCCCATTCCCCTCCCAGTCCCTCCCAGTGCCCCCCATTCCCCTCCCAGTGCCTCCCATTCCCCTCCCAGTGCCTCCCAGTGCCCCCCATTCCCCTCCCAGTCCCTCCCAGTGCCTCCCAGTGCCCCCTATTCCCTCCCAGTGACCCCAATTCACCTCCCAGTCCCTCCCAGTGCCCCCCATTCCCCTTCCAGTCCCTCCCAGTGCCCCCTATTCTCCTCCCAGTATATCCCAGTGCCCCACCAGTCCCTCCCAGTGCCCCCCATTCCCCTCCCAGTCCCTCCCAGTGCCCCACCAGTCCTCCCAGTGCCCCCCATTCCCCTCCCAGTGCCTCCCAGTGCTCCCCATTCCCTTCCCAGTCCCTCCCAGTGCCCCCCATTCCCCTCCCAGTCCCTCCCAGTGCCCCCTATTCCCCTCCCAGTGCCCCCCATTCCCCTCCCAGTCCCTCCCAGTGCCCCACCAGTCCCTCCCAGTGCTCCCTATTCCCCTCCCAGTCCCTCCCAGTGCCCCCCATTCCCCTCCCAATACCCCCTATTCCCCTCCCAGTGCTCCCAATCCCCTGCCAGTGCTCCCTACTCCCCTTCCAGTCCCTCCCAGTTCCCCCAATTCTCCTCCCAGTGCCTCCCAGTGCCCCCCATTCCCCTGCCAGTGCTCCCTATTCCCCTCCCAGTCCCTCCCAGTGCCCCCCATTCCCCTCCCAGTGCCCCCCAATCCCCTCCCAGTAGCCTCCCAGTCTCTCCCAGTGCCCCCTTTTCCCCTCCCAGTGCCCCCTATTCCCCTCCCAGTGCCCCCTATTCCCCTCCCAGTCCCTCCCAGTGTCCCCTATTCCCTTCCCAGTCCCTCCAGTGCCCCCCATCCCCTCCCAGTGCCTCCCATGCCCCTCCCAGTGCCCCCTATTCCCCTCCCAGTCCCTCCCAGTGCCCCACCAGTCCCTCCCAGTGCCTCCCATTCCCCTCTCAGTGCCTCCCAGTGCTCCCCACTCCCCTCCCAGTGCCTCCCAGTGCCTCCCAGTGCCCCCCAGCTCCCTTACCCTCCTGCCCAGGGGGGAGTCGAGGTGCAGCAGCAGCAGGTGGGGGGCGGCCAGGGGGGCCCCCCCCAGCCCCCCGGCCTCGTGGCGCAGGACGGTCCCGCTCAGCGTGAAGTGGGCGGTGGGGCCGTGGGGGAGGTGGCAGAGGGAGAGGCCGTCTGGGGGGGGGGAGGGGAGGGGCCTCGTCAGGACACGGCCCCTCCCCCACACCCCCTCCCCTCCCCCTCCCCTGGACCTGATTGGCTGCCTCACAAAGCCTCCCTCCCGACAGCCAATCACAGGTGGCCTTATTGGTACCCCTCCCTCTACCTAATTGCCCCTCCCCCTCCCCATAGCCCCACCCTTCCCTCTGGCCCCTCCCCCACCATAGCCCCTCCCCCATAGCTCCCCCCCAATAGCCCCTCCCCTCCCCAAGAGCCCTCCCCACAACCCCTCCCCCTCCCTATAGCCCCTCCCCCTCTCCATAATCCCTCCCCCACCCCATAGCCCCTCCCCCATAGCCCCTCCCCTTCCCCATGGCCCCTCCCCCACACCCCCTCCCCCATAGCCCCTCCCACTCCCCAATAGCCCCTCCCCCTCTCCATAGCCACTCCCCCTCTCCATTCCCCCTCCCCCTCACCCCCCCGGCCCCTCCTCCCTCAGGCCCCACCCCCTCAGCCCCCTCCCCCACCACCCCTCCCCCTCCCTCATAGCCCCTGCCCCTCCCCATCACCCTTTCCTATTGCCCCTCCCCCTCCCCAATAGCCCCTCCCCTAGCCCCTCCCCCTCCCCATAACCCCTCCCCCATAACCCCTCCCCCTCCCCTACAGCCCCCCTCCATAACCCCTCCCCCACCCCATAGCCCCTCCCCACTCATAACCCCTCCCCCTCCCTATAGCCCCTCCCCCACACCCCCTTCCCCTCCCCACAACCCCTCCCCCTCCCCAAGAGCCCCTCCCCCCATAACTCCTCCCCCTCCCTATAGCCCCTCCCCTCCCCCATAACCCCTCCCCCACCCCTTAGCCCCTCCCCCTCCCCATAACCCCTCCCCCACTCCATAACCCTTCCCCTTCCCCATACCCCCTCCCCATAACCCCTCCCCCTTAGCCCCTCCCCCTCCCCATAACCCCTCCCACCGCATATCCCCTCCCCCTAGCCCCTCCCCCATAGCCCCTCCCCTCCCCCATAACCCCACACCTTCCCCAATTGCCCCTCCCCCAATTGCCCCTCCCCCTCCCCAATACCCCTGCTCCAAGCCCCTCCCCCTTCCCAGTGCCCCCCATTCCCCTCCCAGTGCCCGCTTTCCCCTCCCAGTGCCCCCCATTCCCCTCCCAGTGCCCCCCATTCCCCTCCCAGTCCCTCCCAGTGCCCCCTTTTCCCCTCCCAGTGCCCCCCATTCCCCTCCCAGTGCCCCCCATTCCCCTCCCGTCCCTCCCAGTGCCCCCTTTTCCCCTCCCAATGCCCCCCATTCCCCTCCTGCCCCCCCTCCCAGTGCCCCCCATTCCCCTCCCAGTCCCTCCCAGTGCCCCTTTT
>NW_028168751.1:0-36442 GCF_964237585.1 Gallinula chloropus
CATCCTGGAGCTGTCGGAGCAGTCGGAGCTGCTGCGGTTCCAGCGGCACACGCTGCGGCTCTACTGCTGCCTCTGCGCCCTGGGCAACCACCGCGCGGCCCACGCGCTCTGCAGCCACGTGGACCAGGCGCAGCTGCTCTTCGCCATCGAGACCCCCGAGCTGCCGGGACCCCTGCGCGGGGGCTACTACGACCTGCTGCTGGCCGTGCACCTGGACGCCGCGCGCCGCGCCCGCGCCGCCATGGCCAACGAGTTCATCGTGCCCATGAGCGAGGACACCAAGGCCATCACCCTCTTCCCTCGGGGGGACACCCAGAAACACCCCGGCCTGCCCGGGGTGGGACCCAGCGCTTGCCTGAGACCCCCGCCCCAATTCGCCGAGCCGTGCTTCATCCTCAGCGCCGGCGCCGCCCGCTCCACGCTCAGCCCGGGCATCCCCCTGGGGGTGCTGGGGGAAAGGGCCATCGGGATGCTGGCCGAGGCCGTGGAGGGGGGGGGTCTGCACGCCCGGGACCCCGTGGGGGGCAGCGTGGAGTCCCACCTGGTGCCCATCCTGAAGCTGGTCTCAGCTCTCTTGGCCATCGGCGCCCTGGGGGACGGGGACGTCAGGAGGCTGCTGAGGATGATCGAGCCCCGGCTCTTCGGGGAGGGGGGCAGAAAGGAGCCCCCGAAGGAGGAGCAGCAGGAGGAGGAGGAGGAGGAGGCCAGGAGGAAGGCTATCGAGGCGGGGGAGCTGCCCGAGGAGGAGGAGGAGCAGGAGGAGCAGGAGGAGCAGGAGCAGGAGCAGGAGGAGGAGGAGGAGGAGGAGGAGGAGGAGGAAGGGCCCCAGGAGGGGCTGCTGCAGATGAAGCTGCCCGAGTCGGTCAAGCTGGAGGTGAGGGGAGGGGGGAGATGGGGGCGTCACCCAACCCATGGCCCCCCAAGGTCCCTGTGTCCCCCCCAAGGGACCTGTGTCCCCCCATGGCCCCCTCACCCCATCACACACGTTCCCCCCCACACCCCACAACCTCCCACGCGTGTTCCCCCACGTCACGCGTGTGCCACACGTGTTCCCCAGCATCACATGTGTGCCACACGTCTGTATCATGTGTGTCCCCATCCCACCCCCTCACACCCCCCCAAGCCCCTCCCACACGTTCCCCTCACACCCCCAACCCGTGACCTCCCACATGTGTCCCGCCCTGCGTCACGTGTGTGCCACGTGTGTCTCCCCATCCCACCATGCACACACACACGCATGTCCCCACCCGACCCCCTCACACCCCCCCAACCCCCTCCCACACATGTTCCCCCCCACCCCGTGACCTCCCACATGTGTGTCCCCCATGTCACACATGTGCCACGTGTGTCATACATGTGCACATGTGTGTCATGCGTGTCTCCCCATCCCACCCCCCACACACACGTGTCCCCACCCCACCCCTTCACACCCCCCCAGCCCCCTCCCACACATGTTCCCCCCCACACCCCCACCCATGACCTCCCACACGTGTATCCCCCACATCACGTGTGTGCCACGTGTGTCATACATGTGCACATGTGTGTCATGCGTGTCTCCCCATCCCACCCCCCACACACACGTGTCCCCACCCCACCCCTTCACACCCCCCCAGCCCCCTCCCACACATGTTCCCCCCACACCCCCACCCCGCGACCTCCCCCGCGCGTGTCCCGCCCCCGTCACACGTGTGCCACGCGTGTCGCCGCGCAGATGTGTGAGCTGCTGCAGTACTTCTGCGAGCGGGAGCTGCAGCACCGCGTGGAGGCCATCGTGGCCTTCTCGGAGCGGCACGTGGAGCGGCTGCAGCGCGACCAGCGGCGCCGCTACGCGCAGCTCATGCGCGCGCTCACCATGTCGGCCGCGGAGACCGCCCGGCGCACGCGCGAGTTCCGGTCGCCCCCCCAGGAGCAGGTCTGGGGTCGGGGGGGGCACACACACACACACACACACACACACACACACACACACACACGCGTGTGCAGGGCGTGGGGATGCGTGTGGGGAGGCAGGGACACGGGACACGTGGGGATGTGGGATGTGGGGGGACATGGGGACACGTGAGGGGGTGGGGGGTGTGAGGACAGGGGACGTGGGGGGACATGGGATGCAGGGGGACATAGGGACACGTGGGGACACACGTGTGTGGGGACACATGGGGACATGGGATGCAGGGACACATGTGGGACACGTGTGGGGACACGTGGCGGCGTGTGGGGGCGTGGGGATGCAGGGACATGGGACAGGTGGGGACACGGGATGTGGGGGGATATGGGGCACATGGGGACACATGTGGGGTGCATGTAGGGGCGTGTGGGGATTCAGGAGACGTGTGGGGACACACATGGGACATGAGGACACGTGGGGATCCACTGAGATGGGGGGACACGTGGGGACACATGTAGACATGTGAGGACACGAGAACATACCCAGGGGTCACACGTGTGGGGATGTGGGGACGTGGGGACACACGTGTGGACGTGTGGGCACAGGAACACGCATGTGGGTGCAGGAACACGCGTGTGGGGAGGCAGGAACACACTTGTGGGCACAGGAACACGCGTGTGGGTGGGGAACACGCGTGTGGGGAGGCAGGAACACACGTGTGGGCACAGGAACACGCGTGTGGGCGGGGAACACGCGTGTGCCCCGCCTGAGCTGGCGTGTCCCCCAGATCAACATGCTGCTGCAGTACAAGGGGGGGGCGGAGGACGAGGAGTGTCCGGTGCCCGAGGACATTCGGGACGAGCTGCTCGACTTCCACAGCGACCTGCTGGCCCACTGCGGTGAGGGACCCCGGGACCCCCGGGACCCCTGAGCCCCCTGAGCCCCCTGAGCCCCCCAGGCATCGAGGTGCCGTGCGAGGAGGAGCCCCCCCAGCTCCCCCCGACCCCCTTGACCCCCCCTGACTCCCCCTGACCCCCCCTCGCCCCCCAGGCATCGAGGTGCCGTGCGAGGAGGAGCCCCCCCAGCTCCCCCCGACCCCCTTGACCCCCCCTGACCCCCCCTGACCCCCCCTCGCCCCCCAGGCATCGAGGTGCCGTGCGAGGAGGAGCCCCCCCTGACCCCCCAAACCCCTCCTGACCCCCCCTGACCCCCCCTCGCCCCCCAGGCATCGAGGTGCCATGCGAGGAGGAGCCCCCCCTGCCCCCCCCAACCCCTCCAGCCCCCCTGCCCCCCCACAACCCCTCCCTGACCCCCCCTCGCCCCCCAGGCATCGAGGTGCCGTGCGAGGAGGAGCCCCCCCAGCTCCCCCCGACCCCCTTGACCCCCCCTGACTCCCCCTGACCCCCCCTCGCCCCCCAGGCATCGAGGTGCCGTGCAAGGAGGAGCCCCCCCTGACCCCCCAAACCCCCCACGTGACCCCCCCTGACCCCCCCTCGCCCCCCAGGCATCGAGGTGCCGTGCGAGGAGGAGCCCCCCCAGCTCCCCCCGACCCCCTTGACCCCCCCTGACCCCCCCTCGCCCCCCAGGCATCGAGGTGCCGTGCGAGGAGGAGCCCCCCGAGGAGGCGGCGTCGCTGGGGCAGCGGCTCCGGGCGCTGGTGCAGAAGGTGCTGGGGCGCCGGGGGGGGGCGGCGCCCGAGCAGGGACCCCCCGAGGAGCCCCCGGCACCCAGTGAGGACGGGGGCAACGGGGTGGGGGGGGCGGGGAGGGGATTGGGGAGGGGAGGGGGGTGGGGGGATGGGGTCGCTTTGGGTGGGGGGAGACCACAGGCTGTCACCCCCCCCCTCCAGCCCCACAGTGTCCCTGGGGGTGCCCCTGGGGGACCCCCCATACTGTGGGGCTCCCTGTGGATCCTCCTATGGATCCCCCATGGATCCCCCACCCGTGGATCCCCCACATATCCCCCATTGCTCCCCCTGTAGATCCCCCATGGCTCCCCCATGGATCCCCTATAACCACCCCTATGGGTCCCCTATGGATCCCCCCCCATAGATGCCCCATGGCCCCCCACAGCTCCCCCCATGAATCCCCCATGGACCCCCCTCCATGTACCCCCCACATAGGTCCCCCCATGGCTCCCCCATAGCGACCCCCATGGATCCCCCATGGATCCCCCCATAGATGCCCCATGGCTCCCCCATAGCGACCCCCATGTACCCCCCATGGCTCCCCCACACATCTCCCAGTAGGTCCCCTATGGCTCCCCCATAGCTCCCCCCCAGCTCCCCCCCCGAATCTCCCCCCACACCCCCCTCTCTGCCCCCGCCCCAGGCACGCTGCGGGAGCTGGTGTCGCAGACGATGGTGCACTGGGCCCAGGAGTCCTTCATCCAGAGCCCCGAGCTGGTGCGGGCCATGTTCCGGCTGCTGCACTCCCAGTACGACGGGCTGGGGGGACTGGTGCGCGCCCTGCCCCGCGCCTACACCCTGAGCGCCCGCTCGGTGCCCGACGCCAGCGCCCTGCTGGAGTGCCTGGGGCAGGTGCGCTCCCTGCTCATCGTGCGCATGGGCCCCGAGGAGGAGACGCTGCTCATCCAGAGCATCGGGTCAGTGGCGCCCAGGGACCCCCCTGTCACCCCCTGTCACCCCCTGCCACCCCCCTGTGTCACCCCCTGTCACCCCCTGTCACCCCTGTCACCCTCCTGCTGGAGTGCCTGGGGCAGGTGCGCTCCCTGCTCATCGTGCGCATGGGCCCCGAGGAGGAGACGCTGCTCATCCAGAGCATCGGGTCAGTGGCACCCAGGGACCCCCCTGTCACCCCCTGTCACCCCCTGTCACCCCCCTGTCACCCCCCTGTGTCACCCCCTGTCACCCTCCTGCTGGAGTGCCTGGGGCAGGTGCGCTCCCTGCTCATCGTGCGCATGGGCCCCGAGGAGGAGACGCTGCTCATCCAGAGCATCGGGTCAGTGGCACCCAGGGACCCCCCCGTCACCCCCTGTCACCCCCCTGTGTCACCCAGTGTCACCGCCTGTCACCCCCCTGTCACCCCTGCCACCCCCTGTCACCCTCCTGTGTCACCTCCTGTCACCCACCTGTCACCCCTGTCACCCCCTGTCACCCTCCTGTGTCACCCCCCTGTCACCCCCCTGTCACCCCTGTCACCCTCCTGCTGGAGTGCCTGGGGCAGGTGCGCTCCCTGCTCATCGTGCGCATGGGCCCCGAGGAGGAGACGCTGCTCATCCAGAGCATCGGGTCAGTGGCACCCAGGGACCCCCCCGTCACCCCCCTGTCACCCCCTGTCACCCCCTGTCACCCCCCTGTGTCACCCCCTGTCACCCCCCTGTCATCCCCTGTCACCCCCCTGTGTCACCCCCTGTCACCCCCCTGTCACCCCCCTGTCACCCCCTGTCACCCCCCTGTGTCACCCCCCTGTCACCCACCTGTCACACCCCTGTGTCACTCCCTGTCACCCACCTGTCACCCGCCTGTCACTCCCTGTCACCCACCTGTCACCCCCTGTCACCCCCTGTCACCCCCCTGTCACCTCCTGTCACCCCCCTGTGTCACCCCCTGTCACCCCCTGTCACCCCCTGTCAACTCCTGTCACCCCCCTGTGTCACCCCGTCATCCCTGTCACCCCCCTGTGTCACCCAGTGTCACCCCTGGCACCTGGTGTCAGCCCGTGGCAGCACCCCCTGGCACCCCACGGCACCTTGTGTGACCTTGTGGGACCCTGTGTCACCCCCTGGCACCCTGGGGACCCCTGTGTCACCTCCTGTGTCACCTCCCGTGTCACCCAGTGTCACCCCGCGTCAGCCCACGGCACCCTGGGTCATCCTGTGTCACCCCCTGGCACCCAGTGTCACCCGGGTGATGCCCCCCCACCCAATTTGTGCCCCCCCCAGGAACATCATGAACAACAAGGTGTTCTACCAGCACCCCTGACCCCCCCTGACACCCCCCCCCCGATTTGTGCCCCCCCAGGAACATCATGAACAACAAGGTGTTCTACCAGCACCCCTGACCCCCCCTGACACCCCCCCCCCCATTTGTGCCCCCCCAGGAACATCATGAACAACAAGGTGTTCTACCAGCACCCCTGACCCCCCCTGACACCCCCCCACCCATTTCCCCCCCCCAGGAACATCATGAACAACAAGGTGTTCTACCAGCACCCCAACCTGATGCGGGCGCTGGGGATGCACGAGACGGTGATGCAGGTGATGGTCAGTGTGCTGGGCGGCGGCGACTCCAAGGTGAGGGACCCCCCCGGACCCCCCCGGGACCCCCATTGACCCTCCCTGAGACCCCAGCACCCCCTGACCCCCCCAGACCCCTCCAGATCCCCCCTGACCCACCCTGACCCCTCAGTGTGCTGGGCGGCGGCGACTCCAAGGTGAGGGACCCCCCGGGACCCCCACTGACCCTCCCTGAGACCCCAGCCCCCCTGACCCCCCCAGACCCCCCCAGACCCCCCCTGACCCCCCTGTCCCCCCCAGGAGATCCGGTTCCCGCGGATGGTCACCAGCTGCTGCCGGTTCCTCTGTTACTTCTGCCGCATCAGCCGGCAGAACCAGCGAGCCATGTTCGACCACCTGGGCTACCTGCTGGAGAACAGCAGCATCGGCCTGGGTGAGACCCACAGCCTGACCCACACCCCCCACTGCACCCCCACTGCACCCCACACCCCCCCACTGCACCCCCATGGTACCCCCATAGCACCCCCCAGCACCCCCCAAGCACCCCATGTTCGACCACCTGGGCTACCTGCTGGAGAACAGCAGCATCGGCCTGGGTGAGACCCACAGCGCCCCACAGCCTGACCCACAGCACCCCACTGCCCCCCACACCCCCCCACTGCACCCCCATAGCACCCCCCAGCATCCCCCCAGCATCCCCCCAGCACCCCATGTTCGACCACCTGGGGGTACCACCCCCTGACCCCTGTGGCCCCGCCCCCTGATCCATGTGGCCCCGCCCACTGACTCGCATGGCTCCGCCCCGACCCCTGTGGCCCCTCCCCCATACACGCAGGGCTCCACCCCCTGAGCCCTGTGGCCCCACCCCCGACCCCCGTGGCCACGCCCCTGATCCGTGGCCCCGCCCCCAGGCATGCAGGGCTCCACCCCTCACCCCGTGACCCCGCCCCTGGCCCTTGCCCCCGCCCCTAACCCCCTGGCCCCGCCCCCAGGCATGCAGGGCTCCACCCCCTAACCCCCTGGCCCCGCCCCCAGGCATGCAGGGCCCCGCCCCCTAACCCCCTGGCCCCGCCCCCAGGCATGCAGGGCTCCACCCCCTGTGGCTCCACCCCCTAACCCCCTGGCCCCGCCCCCAGGCATGCAGGGCTCCACCCCTAACCCCCTGGCCCCGCCCCCAGGCATGCAGGGCTCCACCCCTAACCCCCTGGCCCCGCCCCCAGGCATGCAGGGCTCCACCCCCTCACCCCGTGGCCCCGCCCCTGACCCGTTGCCCCGCCCCCAGGCATGCAGGGCTCCACCCCCCTGGACGTGGCCGCCGCCTCCGTGATTGACAACAACGAGCTGGCGCTGGCGCTGAAGGAGCAGGACCTGGAGAAGGTGGGGGACGGACCCCCAGAGACCCCCAGAGACCCCTCACAGCCCCACACAGACCCACACAGACCCCCAACCCCCCACAGCCTCCCTAAACACCCCACACAGACCCCACACAGCCCCCCAGAGCCCCACACAGACCCCACACAGCCCCACAACCCCCTGCAGCCCCCCTAAACACCCCCCAGAGACCCCCAGCCCCCCACAGCCCCCCAACCCCCTGCAGCCCCCCTAAAGACCCCACACAGCCCCCCAACCCCCTGCAGCCCCCCTGCAACCCCTCCCAACACCCCCCAGCCCCCAAACCTCCCCAGGGCTGCCCCCCACAGCCCCCCCAGCCCCCTGTGCCCCCCAGGTGGTGACGTACCTGGCGAGCTGCGGGCTGCAGAGCTGCCCCATGCTGCTGGCCAAGGGGTACCCCGACATTGGGGCACCCCCACAGCCCCCCCCACAGCCCCCCAACGCCCTGCAGCCCCCCTGCAGCCCCCCACAGCCCCCCCAGCCCCCTGTGCCCCCCAGGTGGTGACGTACCTGGCGAGCTGCGGGCTGCAGAGCTGCCCCATGCTGCTGGCCAAGGGGTACCCCGACATCGGGTGGAACCCCTGCGGGGGGGAGCGCTACCTCGACTTCCTGCGCTTCGCCGTCTTCGTCAACGGTGAGGGGGGCACGGGGGGGCTGGGACCCCTGCCTGGCACCCTGGGGGGTCCTGAGCCCCATTGGTGGCACCCTGGGGGGTCCTGAGCCCCACAGTGGGACCTGGGTGGGAGTGGGAGGGGCTCTGAGCCCCATTGGTGGCACCCTGGGGGTCCCTGAGCCCCCATTTTAAGGTCCCTGCCCCCCTGGGGTCCCCTTTTCCCCCATTTGGGGGTTCCTGACTCCCTTGGGATCCCCTTTCCCCCTAATTTTGGGCTCTCTGCCCCCCTGGGGTCCCCCTTCCCCCCCGTTTCAGGCTCCCTGTCCCCCTGGGTCCCCTTTCCCCCCTGTTTTGGGCTCCCTGCCCCCCTGGGGTCCCCTTTCCTCCCTGATTTGGGGTCCCTGCCCCCCCGGGGTCCCCTTTCCCCCCTATTTTGGGCTCCCTGCCCCCCTGGGGTGCCCTCTCCCCCCGTGTGGGGGTCGCTGCCCCCCTGGGGGCCCTTTCCCCCCCATTTGGGGGTCCCTGCCCCCCCGGGGTGCCTTCTCCCCCCGTGTGGGGGTCGCTGCCCCCCCGGGGTGCCCTTTCCCCCCCATTTGGGGGTCCCTGCCCCCCTGGGGTGCCCTCTCCCCCCGTGTGGGGGTCGCTGCCCCCCTGGGGTGCCCTCTCCCCCCGTGTGGGGGTCGCTGACCCCCGTGCCCCCAGGGGAGAGCGTGGAGGAGAACGCCAACGTGGTGGTTCGGCTGCTGATCCGGCGTCCCGAGTGCTTCGGGCCGGCGCTGCGGGGGGAGGGGGGCAGCGGGCTGCTGGCCGCCATCCAGGACGCGCTGCGCATCGCGCAGGACCCCGCGCGCGACGGGCCCAGCGCCCGCCGGGACCGCAGGAGGGACCCGTGAGAGGGGGATGGGGTGGGGTGGGGTGGGGTGGGGTGGGGTGGGATGGGGACAGGGGGTGGGATGGGGATGGGATGGGGATGGGGATGGGGATGGGATGGGATGGGGATGGGATGGGATGGGATGGGATGGGGATGGGGATGGGATGGGGATGGGATGGGGATTGGGATGGGATGGGATGGGATGGGATGGGATGGGGATGGGGGGATGGGGATGGGATGGGATGGGGATGGGATGGGATGGGATGGGGATGGGGATGGGGATGGGGATGGGGATGGGATGGGATGGGATGGGATGGGGATGGGGATGGGATGGGGATGGGATGGGATGGGGATGGGATGGGATGGGATGGGATGGGATGGGATGGGGATGGGGATGGGATGGGGATGGGATGGGGATTGGGATGGGATGGGATGGGATGGGATGGGGATGGGGATGGGATGGGGATGGGATGGGGATTGGGATGGGATGGGATGGGGATGGGATGGGATTGGGGTGGGATAGGGATGGGATGGGATGGGGATGGGATGGGTTTGGGGTGGGATTGGGGTGGAATTGGGGATGGGACTCAGGGTGGGATTGGCAGGCAGGGGGATTGGGGTGCTGTTGGGGGGGGATCAGGGTGGGATTGGGATTGGAGAGGGATTGGGGTGGGCACTGCTGGTCCCTGGGCCTCCCCCAATCCCCCCCCGCCCCCAGGTTCGGGCCCGAGGAGCCCCCGAGGAGAACCGGGTGCACCTGGGTCACGCCATCATGTCCTTCTACGCCGCCCTCATCGACCTGCTGGGGCGCTGCGCCCCCGAGATGCACGTAAGGGACCCCCAAACCCCCCCCCAGGGCAGCCTGCGCCCCCGAGATGCACGTAAGGGACCCCCAAACCCCCCACCAGGGCAGCCTGCGCCCCCGAGATGCACGTAAGGGACCCCCAAACCCCCCCCCAGGGCAGCCTGCGCCCCCGAGATGCACGTAAGGACCCCCAAAGGGGGCACAGGGACCCCCAACCCCCCCCCCGGGCAGCCTGCGCCCCTGAGATGCATGTAAGGGACCCCCAAACCCCACCCCGGGCAGCAGGGTGACCCCCAACCCCCCCCAGGGCAACCTGCGCCCCTGGGATGCACATAAGGGACCCCCAAAGGGGGCACAGGGACCCCCAACCCCCCCCCGGGCAGCAGGGTGACCCCTGAAATGCACATAAAGGGGCCTGGGGGGGGCATAGGGACCCCCAAACTCCCAGGGCAGGTGTGGTGACCCCCCTGTGCCCCCCCAGCTGATCCAGGCCGGGAAGGGGGAGGCCCTGCGCATCCGGGCGATCCTGCGCTCGCTGGTGCCGCTGGAGGATCTGGTGGGGATCATCAGCCTCCCGCTGCAGATCCCGGCCATCGGGAAAGGTGGGAAGGGGATGGGATGGGGATGGGATGGGGGGGGGATTGGGATGGGATTGGGGGTCATCAGCCTCCCGCTGCAGATCCCGGCCATCGGGAAAGGTGGGAAGGGGATGGGATGGGGATGGGATGGGGGGGGGATTGGGATGGGATTGGGATGGGATTGGGGGATCATCAGCCTCCCGCTCCAGATCCCAGCCATCGGGAAAGGTGGGAAGGGGATGGGATGGGGATGGGATGGGATGGGATGGGATGGGATGGGATGGGGATGGGATTGGGGGGGATTGGGATGGGGATGGGATTGGGGGGGATTGGGATGGGATTGGGGATCATCAGCCTCCTGCTCCAGATCCCAGCCATCAGGAAAGGTGGGATGGGATTGGGATGGGGATGGGATTGTGGGGGGATTGGATTGTGACTGTGTGAGGGTGTCTGTGGGGTGTCTGTGGGGTGTGTGGGGTGTTCGTGGGGCCCATGGGGTGTCCATGGGGTGTCTGTGGGGGTTCTGTGGGGGGTCTGTGGGGCCCATGGGGTGTGTTGGGTGCTCATGGGGCCCACGGGGTGCCCATGGGGTGCCCGTGGGGTGTGTGGGGTGCTCGTGGGGCCCACGGGGTGCCCGTGGGTCAGTGCCCCGTGCCCCCCAGACGGGAACGTGGTGGAGCCGCGCATGGCCGCCAGCTTCGTGCCCGAGCACAAGGCCCCCATGGTGCTGTTCCTGGACCGGGTGTACGGGGTGCAGAGCCAGGAGTTCCTGCTGAGGGTGCTGGAGGTGGGATTCCTGCCCGACATGAGGGCAGCGGCCTCCCTGGACACCGTGAGAGAGGGACGGGATGGGGTGGGATGGGATGGGGATGGGGATGGGCATGGGGATGGGGATGGGGATGGGGATGGGGATGGGGATGGGATGGGATGGGGATGGGATGGGATGGGATGGGGATGGGGATGGGGATGGGGATGGGGATGGGGATGGGGATGGGATGGGATGGGGATGGGATGGGATGGGATGGGGATGGGGATGGGGATGGGGATGGGGATGGGGATGGGATGGGGATGGGATGGGATTGGGATGGGATGGGATGGGATGGGATGGGGATGGGGATGGGATGGGGATGGGGATGGGATGGGATGGGGATGGGATGGGGATGGGATGGGATGGGGATGGGATGGGATGGGATGGGGATGGGATGGGGATGGGGATGGGGATGGGATGGGATGGGATGGGATTGGGATGGGATGGGATGGGATGGGATGGGATGGGATGGGGATGGGGATGGGATGGGGATGGGGATGGGATGGGATGGGGATGGGATGGGATGGGATGGGGATGGGATGGGGTGGGATGAGATGGGATGGGGATGGGATGGGGATGGGGATGGGGATGGGATGGGATGGGGATGGGATGGGGATGGGGATGGGGATGGGGATGGGATGGGGATGGGGATGGGATGGGATGGGATGGGGATGGGATGGGGATGGGATGGGATGGATGGGATGGGATGGGATGGGATGGGATGGATGGGATGGGATGGGATGGGATGGGATGGGGATGGGATGGGATGGGATGGGATGGATGGGATGGATGGGATGGGGATGGGATGAGGATGGGATGGGGATGGGGATGGGATGGGGAGGGGATGGGGATGGGATGTGACCCCCCTGACCCCTCCCACCCCCCAGGCCGCGTTCAGCACCACGGAGATGGCGCTGGCGCTGAACCGGTACCTGTGCCTGGCGGTGCTGCCGCTGGTCACCAAGTGCGCGCCGCTGTTCGCGGGCGCCGAGCACCGCGCCATCATGGTGGACTCCATGCTGCACACCGTGTACCGCCTGTCCCGCGGCCGCGCCCTCACCAAGGCCCAGCGCGACGCCATCGAGGAGTGCCTCATGGCGCTGTGCCGGTGAGGGACCCCCAGCGCGCCCCCGGACCCCTCCCCACTGCAACCCCGGGACCCCTCCCCACTGCAACCCGTGGGACCCCTCCCCACTGCAACCCTGGGACCCCTCCCCTCAGCAACCCTGGGACCCCTCCCCTCAGCAACCCCTGGGACCCCACCCCACAGCACCACCAGGGCACCCCTGGGACCCCTCCCCACAGCAACCCCTGGGACCCTCCCCTCAGCAACCCCTGGGACCCCACCCCACAGCACCCCCCTGGACCCCTCCCCACAGCACCCCCTGGACCCCACCCCACAGCACCACCCAGGACCCCTCCCCACTGCAACCCCTGGGACCCCTCCCCACAGCAACCCTGGGACCCCTCCCCACTGCACCCCCCGGGACCCCTCCCCTCAGCACCCCCCTGGGACCCCTCCCCACTGCACCCCCCGGGACCCCTCCCCTCAGCACCCCCCTGGGACCCCTCCCCTCAGCACCCCCCCGGGACACCTCCCCACAGCAACCCCCCTGGGACCCCTCCCCACAGCACCCCCAGGGCATCCCCCTGGGACCCCTCCTCACAGCACCCTCTGTGTCCCCCCCTGCCCCCCCTGTCCCCTCTGACCCCCCCGTGCCTCCCAGGTCCATCCACCCATCCATGCTGCAGCACCTCCTGTCCCCCCTGCCGCCTCCTGGCCCCCCTGACCCTCTGTGTCCCCCCTGACCCCCCCGTGCCCCCCAGGTACATCCGCCCCTCCATGCTGCAGCACCTCCTGTCCCCCCTGAGCCCCATGGCCCCCCTGACCCCCCTGTGTCCCCCCCTGACCCCCCCGTGCCCCCCAGGTACATCCGCCCCTCCATGCTGCAGCACCTCCTGTCCCCCCTGAGCCCCATGGCCCCCCTGAGCCCCCCTGACCCCCCCTGACCCCCCGTGCCCCCCAGGTACATCCGCCCCTCCATGCTGCAGCACCTCCTGCGCCGCCTGGTCTTCGACGTCCCCATCCTCAACGAGTTCGCCAAGATGCCCCTCAAGGTGAGGGGGGGGACACACACCCCCCAACCCCCCACACCTCTCAGGGGGTGTCCTGACTCCCCCCCTGCGCCCCCCCAGCTGCTGACCAATCACTACGAGCGGTGCTGGAAGTACTACTGCCTGCCCAGCGGGTGGCCCAACCAGGGGGTGAGCTCGGAGGAGGAGCTGCACCTCACCCGAAAGCTCTTCTGGGGCATCTTCGACTCCCTGGCCCACAAGGTGGGGGGCACGGGGGGTGGGGGGTGGGGGTGGAGATGATGGGGTGATGGGGGCGATGGGGATGGGGCCCTGGGGACTTTGGGTGGGGGGTGATGGGGCTGGGGGTGATGGGGCTGGGGGTGATGGGGGCAATGGGGATGGGGCCGGGGGGACTTTGGGTGGGGGGTGATGGGGCTGGGGGTGATGGGGTGATGAGGGTGAAGGGATGGGGGTGATGGGGCTGGAGGGACTTTGGGTTGGGGGTGATGGGGCTGGGGGTGATGGGGATGAGGGTGATGGGGACATGGGGATGGGGCCATAGGGACTGTGGGTTGGGGGGTGATGGGGACGTGAGGATGGGGGCACAGGGGGGTGATGGGGACTTTGGGTGGGGGGAGATGGTGGGGACATGGGGATGGGGGCGGCTGGGGCTGCTGGGGATGGTGGGGATGGGGATGGTGGGGATGGTGGGGAGGGGGTGTCAGGGTCCTGGGGAGGGGGTGACACGCCCCCTCCCCAGCGGTTCGACGCGGAGCTGTACAAGCTGGCCATGCCCTGTCTCTGCGCCATCGCGGGGGTGATGGGATGGGATGGGATGGGGATGGGGATGGTGGGGATGGTGAGGAGGGGGTGTCAGGGTCCTGGGGAGGGGGTGACACGCCCCCTCCCCAGCGGTTCGACGCGGAGCTGTACAAGCTGGCCATGCCCTGTCTCTGCGCCATCGCGGGCGCGCTGCCCCCCGACTACGTGGACGCCAGCTACTCCTCCTCGCGCACCGAGAAGAAGGCTTCCGTGGACGCCGAGGGCAACTTCGACCCCAAGCCCGTGGAGACCCTCAAGTAGGGTCCCCCCTCCCCCCCCCCAACCCCTCCCCATGCCCCTCCCCCACCTCCTGAGCCCCCTCCCCAACCGTCTCCCCCCCGTCCCCAGCGTCATCATCCCCGAGAAGCTCGACAGCTTCATCAACAAGTACGCGGAGTTCACCCACGAGAAATGGGCCTTCGAGAAGGTGGGGACCCCCCCCGGGACCCCCTGGCACCCCCACGCCCCCTGAGCCCCCAGGGACCCCCCCCCCCTGCTCCTGGTTTGTGTCCCCCCCAGATCCAGAACAACTGGTCCTTCGGGGAGGCGGTGGATGAGGAAGCCAAGACCCACCCCATGCTGCGCCCCTACAAGACCTTCTCCGAGAAGGTACCTGGGGGGGCGGGACCACTCCCCACACACCCCCCCCTGCCCCCTGGCACCGGGCTGGGACTCCCCGGGGATGGGACACCCCAGGGCTGGGACCCCCCGGGGATGGGACACCCCCACAGGACCCCCCCCAGGGCCAGGATACCCCGGGGATGGGACCCCCGGGGCATGGGACACCCTGGGGATGGGACCCCCCCCAGGGCTGGGACCCCCAGCCCCAGCTGGACACCCCCAACCATGCCCAGATCCCCCAACATCCCCAACCCCACTGAGACCCCAACCCCATTGAGACCCTTGACCCCACTGAGACCCCAACCCCATTGAGACCCCAACTCCATTGAGACCCCAACTCTATTGAGACCCCAACTCCATTGAGACCCCGACCCTATTGAGACCCTGACCCCATTGAGACACCATTGAGATCCCCAACCCCACTGAGACCCCAACCCCATTGAGACCCCAACCCCATTGAGACCCTGACCCCATTGAGACCCCAACCCCATTGAGATCCCCAACCCCACTGAGACCCCAACCCCATTGAGACCCTGACTCCATTGAGACCCTGACCCCATTGAGACCCCCAACCCCATTGAGATCCCCCCAGCTCCATCCATCCTCAACCCCACTGAGACCCCCAACCCCCCTGGGCCCCCCCAACCCCTCTGCCCCCCCAGGACAAGGAGATCTACCGCTGGCCCATCAAGGAGTCCCTGAAGGCCATGCTGGCCTGGGAGTGGACGGTGGAGAAGGCGCGGGAGGCGGAGGAGGAGAAGGTGGAGAAGAAGAAGAGCCGCAAGATCTCCCAGTCTGCTCAGGTGGGGGGCCGTGGGGACCCCCCCGGCCCTTGGGGGGGGGGGTCAGAGGGTGATGGGGACCCCCCTGGACCTCTGCGGGGGGGGTCAGGGAGCATTTGGGACCCCCCTGGACCTCTGGGAGAGGTCAGGGGGCTCCGGGGACCCTCCTGGGGATGGAGGTCATGGAGCGCTGGGGACCCCCCCGGACATTTGGGGGGGTCAGGGAGCGAGGGGGACCCCTCCCCGGATCTCTGGGGGGGGGGGGTCAGGGAGCATTTGGGACCCCCCTGGACTTCTGGGAGGGGTCAGGGGGTGCTGGGGACCCCCCCGGGCTGGGGGTCAGGGAGGTCCATGGGATGAGGAACCTCCATCCCTTGGGGGTCTGTGGGGTGGGGAGATGGGGAAGGGTCCCCAAATCATTGGGGGGGGTCAATGTTGCTCCCCCCCCAACACTCCCTGTCCCCCCCCAGGCCACCTACGACCCCTCCCACGGCTACAACCCCCAGCCCGTGGACCTGTCGGGGGTGACGCTGTCCCGGGAGCTGCAGGTGGGTGTCCTGTGCCCCCCACCCCCCAAAACAGGGCTGGGACCCCCCTGGGCCCCCCCCCAAACCCCCCCGTACCCCCCCAGGCCATGGCAGAGCAGCTGGCTGAGAACTACCACAACACCTGGGGCCGCAAGAAGAAGCTGGAGCTGGAGGCCAAGGGTGAGACCCCCCCCCAAAATACCCCCCCAGCACCCCATAAACCCTCCCAGCACCCCATAACTCCCCCCAAAATACCCCCCACACCCCATAACTCCCCCCAAAATACCCCCCACACCCCATAACCCCCCCAAGACCCCAGAACCCCCTCGCCCACCCTCACACCCCCCATGAGTCTTCACCCCACGGGTGCTTCTCCATGGGGGTCCCCCACCTAAAACCCGCCCCCCCACGGGTGCTGATGGTGGGGGGGGGTCCAGGGGGGGGGTCTCACCCCCTGCTCGTGCCCTACGACACGCTGACGGCCAAGGAGAAGGCCCGGGACAGGGAGAAGGCCCAGGAGCTCCTCAAGTTCCTCCAGCTCCATGGCTACGCCGTCACCCGGTGAGGGGGGGCCGGGGGGGTCTGGGGGGAGGGTCTGGGAGGAGATATGGGGGGGGTTGGGGGGTCTGGGGGCTGGAAAAGGCCCAGGATAGGGAGAAGGCCAAGGGGCTCCTCAAGTTGGGGGTCTCTGTGGGGTTTGGGGGTCTCTAAGGGTCTGGGGATCTCTATGGGGTCTCTGGGGGTTCCGTTTGGGGGTCCCTGAGCCCCCCTTTGCCCCCCCCTTCCCCCCCCAGGGGTCCCCGGGACATGGAGCTGGACAGTTGGGGTGGGCTCTGTGTGGGGTCTGTGTGGGGTTTAGGGGTTTCTATGGGGTTGGGGTCTCTGTGTGGGGTCTCTATGGGTCCGGGGGTCTCTGGGGGTCCCGTTTGGGGGTCCCTGAGCCCCCCTTTGCCCCCCTTTGCCCCCCAGGGGTCCCCGGGACATGGAGCTGGACACCTCGTCCATCGAGAAGCGTTTCGCCTTCGGGTTCCTGCAGCAGCTGCTGCGCTGGATGGACACGGCCCAGGAGTTCGTGGCACATCTGGGTACGGGGGGGCCCCGCGCCCGGGGGGTCCCCCAAACACGGGGGGGTCCCTGAAACGTGGGGGGGGTCCCCAGAACTGTGGGGGTCCCTAAAACTGAGCAGGGAGGGGGAAAAGGTGGGGTGGATACACTGAGACCTGGGGGGGGGGGAAATTGGGGGGGTCCCCAAAACCCAGAGGGGGCCAAAATATGGGGGGGGGGTCACCGAAACTGGAGGGGTCCTCAAAATTTCCCCCCCCCCCATCTTGAACCTTCCCTTAGACCCCCGGATCCCCCTGGGACACCCCAAGACCCCCCCCCGACACCACTCACACCCCAAGACCCCCCCCTTGACCCCCTCCTTGAACCCCTGAGCCCCCCACAGGACCCCTCCTTGACCCCCCCCCAAACCCCCTCACACTCCATTACCCCCCCTTAACCCCCCCAGACCCCTTCTCACACCCCAAGACCCCCCCAAAACCCCTTAATGCCCCTTGACCCCCTCTCAGCCCCCTCCCACCCCCCCTTGGAATCCCTCGAGCCCCCCAAGTGCCCCCCCGATTCCTGCCCCCCCGGGGGTCCCTGACCCCCCCTGCCCCCCCAGAGGCCGTGGTGAGCAGCGGCCGCGTGGAGAAGTCGCCCCACGAGCAGGAGATCAAGTTCTTCGCCAAGGTGGGGGGGGACACCCCAAAATAGGGGGGGGGGCGACACACCCCCCATCAGCCCCACCCACCCCCCCAATCCCAAGCAAGGCAGGAAAAGGGGGGATGGGGTCCCCTGTGGACCCTGTGGGGGGTTCCCTGGGGGGGGGTCCCTTGGAGGGGGGTCCCTGGGGGGGTTTAGGGGGGTCCCTTGGGGGGGGGGGTTCCCTTGTTGGGGGGGGTCCCTGGGGGGATTTAGGGGTGGATTGTTTCAGGGGTGTTCCCTGTGGGGGGTCTCTGGGGAGGGGTCCCTTGGAGGGGGGTCCCTGGGGGGATTTGGGGGTGGATTGTTTGGGGGGGAGTTCCTTGGGGGGGTCCCTGGGGAGGGGTCCCTTGGAGGGGGGTCCCTGGGGGGGTTTAGAGCTGGTCCCGGGGGGAGTGGGGTCCGTTTTGGGGGGGGGGGTCTTTGCGGGGCTGTCCCTGGGGGGGGGGGTTGGGGTGTATTGTTTTGGGGTGGGGTCCCTTGGTGGGGGGTCTCTGGGGGGGGGGTGTCCCTGGGGGTTCCCTCTGGCCTCTGAGAGGTGGGGGGGGGGGTGGTGTCTCTGTCAGCTCCCCCCAGATGCTGAACCCAGCTCTTTAGGCTTCTCCCTCTGCAGGGGTTGGGATGGGGGGGGTCTCCCCCTTCCCCAAGCCCCCCCTGACCCCCCCCTTTGCCCCCCCAGATCCTGCTGCCCCTGATCAACCAGTACTTCCAGAACCACTGTCTCTACTTCCTCTCCACCCCCGCCAAGGTGCTGGGCAGCGGGGGTCACGCCTCCAACAAGGAGAAGGAGATGATCACCAGGTGGGGGGCACCCCAAAACCCCCCCAGCCCCCCCCGACCCCCCCCGACCCCCCCTCATCATCATCTTCCTCCCTCAGCCTCTTCTGCAAACTGGCTGCGCTCGTGCGGCACCGCGTCTCGCTCTTCGGTGAGGGGGAGAGGGGGGCTGGGGGGGGATGTGGGGGGCTGGGGTACCCTAGGGGGGGGTTGGGGGGGTCTGTGGGAGTTTGGGGGGTTTGGGGGGGTCCTTGCACCCCCCTCACCCCCTGCCCCCCCCAGGGACGGACGCTCCAGCCGTGGTCAATTGTCTGCACATCCTGGCGCGGTCGCTGGACGCCAGGTGGGGACAGGGGGGAATGGGGGGTGTCCCCGTGGTGTCCCCGTGTCCCCCTGTCCCCATGGTGTCCCCGTGGTGTCCCCGTGTCCCCCTGTCCCTTCAATGTCCCCCTGTCCCCTCAGTGTCCCCATGTCCCCATGGTGTCCCCCTGTCCCCTCAGTGTCCCCATGTCCCCCTGTCCCCTCAGTGTCCCCCTGTCCCCATGGTGTCCCCATGTCCCCTCAGTGTCCCCATGTCCCCCTGTCCCCCTGTCCCCATGGTGTCCCCATGTCCCCTCAGTGTCCCCATGTCCCCCTGTCCCCTCAGTGTCCCCATGTCCCCATGGTGTCCCCATGTCCCCCTGTCCCTTCAATGTCCCCATGGTGTCCCCATGGTGTCCCCCTGTCCCCATGGTGTCCCCATGTCCCCCTGTCCCTTCAATGTCCCCATGGTGTCCCCATGGTGTCCCCATGGTGTCCCCAATGTCCCCAGGACGGTGATGAAGTCGGGCCCTGAGATCGTCAAGGCGGGGCTGCGTGTGCCTGTGTCCCTGTGTCCCCATGGTGTCCCCATGGTGTCCCCATGTCCCTGTGGTGTCCCCAATGTCCCCATGGTGTCCCCCTGTCCCCCTGTCCCCTCAGGACGGTGATGAAGTCGGGCCCTGAGATCGTCAAGGCGGGGCTGCGTGTGCCCATGTCCCCATGGTGTCCCCATGGTGTCCCCATGTCCCCAATGTCCCCATGTCCCCATGGTGTCCCCAATGTCCCCATGGTGTCCCCATGTCCCCAGGACGGTGATGAAGTCGGGCCCTGAGATCGTCAAGGCGGGGCTGCGTGTGCCCATGTCCCCATGGTGTCCCCATGGTGTCCCCATGTCCCTGTGGTGTCCCCAATGTCCCCATGTCCCTGTGGTGTCCCCAATGTCCCCCTGTCCCCCCAGGACGGTGATGAAGTCGGGCCCTGAGATCGTCAAGGCGGGGCTGCGTGTGCCCATGTCCCCATGTCCCCATGGTGTCCCCAATGTCCCCATGGTGTCCCCATGGTGTCCCCATGTCCCCAATGTCCCCCTGTCCCCCCAGGACGGTGATGAAGTCGGGCCCTGAGATCGTCAAGGCGGGGCTGCGCTCCTTCTTCGAAGGCGCCTCCGAGGACATCGAGAAGATGGTGGAGAACCTGAAGCTGGGGAAGGTGTCGCAGAGCCGCACGCAGGTCAAGGGGGTGGCCCAGAACATCAACTACACCACCCTGGCGCTGCTGCCCGTCCTCACCTCCCTCTTCCAGCACCTGGCCCAGCACCGCTTCGGGGACGACGTCATCCGTGAGCGGCGGCGGGGGGCGGGGGGCGAGGGGGCGAGGGGGGAGAGGGGGGGCAGTGGGGACATGGGGAAGTGATGGGGACGTGGGGTGGGGGGCCTGGGGGGCGATGGGGATGTGGGGAAGTGATGGGGACGTGGGGGGTGATGGGGACGTGGGGGTGATGGGGGCATGGGGTGGGGGACATGGGGAGGTGATGGGGACGTGGGGGTGATGGGGACACGATAGGGAGATGTGGGGACACCTCAGGGACCTAAGGGGTGGCCATGGGGTGGGGGGCATGGGGAGGTGCTGGGAGGGCCATGGGGGGCTGTGGGGACACCATGGGGACACCGTGTGGCTGTGGGGGGCTGTGGGGACACCGTGGGGACACCGTGGGGCCGTGGGGACCCGTGGGGACACCATGGGGACACCGTGGGGACACTGTGGGGACACCGTGGGGATACCGTGTGGCTGTGGGGGGCTGTGGGGACACCGTGGGGCCGTGGTGACCCGTGGGCACACGGTGGTGACGCGTGGGGACGCGTGTCCCCCGCAGTGGACGACGTGCAGGTCTCCTGCTACCGCATCCTCTGCAGCATCTACTCGCTGGGCACCACCCGCAACCCCTACGTGGAGAGGTGGGCTGGGGGCTGGGGGCTGGGGGGCGCTGGGGGGCTGGGGCTTGGGGGGGCTGGGGGATGTGGGGGTGCTGGGGGGGCACCATGGGGTGCTGTGGGGAGCTGTGGGGTGCCATTGGGGGCCGTGGGGTTGTTTGGGGGGTGCCACGGGGGGCTGTGGGGTGCTGTGGGGAGGTTTGGGGTGGTTTGGGGCTGCTGTGGGTGTGCCGTGGGGTGGTTTGGGGGGGCCGTGGGGGGCTGTTGGGTGCTGTGGGGGGCCGTGGGGTGGTTTGGGAGGGCCGTGGGGGGCTGTTGGGTGCTGTGGGGGGCCGTGGGGTGGTTTGGGGGTGCTGTGGGGGGCCGTGTGGTGGTTTGGGGGTGCTGTGGGGGGCCGTGGGGTGGTTTGGGGGGGCCGTGGGGGGCCGTGGGGGGCCATGGGGTGGTTTGGGGGTGCCGTGGGGGTGCCGTGGGGTGGTTTGGGGGTGCCGTGGGGGGCCGTGGGGTGGTTTGGGGGGGCCATGGGGGGCCGTGGGGGGCCGTGGGGTGGTTTGGGGGGTCTGTGGGGGTGCCGTGGGTCAGGTGTGACCCCCCTTCGCCCCCAGGCAGCGGCCGGCGCTGGGGGAGTGCCTGTCCCGCCTGGCGGCCGCCATGCCCGTGGCCTTCCTGGAGCCGCAGCTCAACGCCCACAACCCCTGTTCTGTCTACAGCACCAAGTCCCCCCGCGAGCGCGCCAGTGAGTGCCCCCGGGACCCCCACACCCTGGGACCCCCCAGGACCCCCCCGGGACCCCCCCGGGACACACACACCTTGGGAACCCCCCGGGACCCCCTGGGACCCCCCGGGACACACACACCCTGGGAACCCCCCGGGACCCCCTGGGACACCCCTGGGACCCCCCGGGACACACACACCCTGGGAACCCCCCGGGACTCCCCGGGACCCCCCCGGGACACCCCAGGACACCCACACCCTGGGAACCCCCTGGGACCCCCTGGGACACCCCCATGGGACCCCCCATGGGACCCCCCTGGGACACCCCCCAGCCAGGAACCTCCCAGTCCTGGGGCTGCCCAGCAGGGTGGAGGAGATGTGTCCTGAGATCCCCCCACCCATGGGTGCCATGTCCCCCCCCCGTGTCCCCCCAGTCCTGGGGCTGCCCAGCAGGGTGGAGGAGATGTGTCCTGAGACCCCCCCACCCATGGGTGCCGTGTCCCCCCCTGTCCAGTCCTGGGGCTGCCCAGCAGGGTGGAGGAGATGTGTCCTGAGACCCCCCCACCCATGGGTGCCGTGTCCCCCCCATGTCTCCCCCTGTCCAGTCCTGGGGCTGCCCAGCAGGGTGGAGGAGATGTGTCCCGACATTCCCGACCTGGAGCGGCTGATGGGCGACATCGGGGGGCTGGCGGAGTCGGGCGCGCGCTACACCGAGATGCCCCACGTCATCGAGGTGACGCTGCCCATGCTCTGCAACTACCTCCCCCGCTGGTGGGAGCGGGGCCCTGACAACCAGCCCCAGGGGCCCTGGGCCACCGCGGTCACCGGCCACCACCTCAACGCCCTCCTGGGCAACATCCTGCGCATCGTGGTCAACAACCTGGGCATCGACGAGGCCTCCTGGATGAAGAGGCTGGCAGGTGGGGGCGCAGGGGGGGAGCAGGGGGGGCTGCAGGGCGTGGGAGGGTCCCAAGGAGGGTGCTGGTGGCCTTGGGATGGTGCTGGAGACCTTGGGAAGGTCCCAAGGAGGGTGCTGGTGGCCTTGGGATGGTGCTGGAGGCCATAGGAGGGTTCTGGAGGACTTGGGAGGGTCTTGGGTTGGTGCTGGAGACCTTGGGAGGGTCCCAAGGAGGGTGCTGGTGGCCATGGGATGATGCTGGAGGCCTTGTGAGGGTCTCGAGATGCTTCTGGAGACCGTGGGAGGGTCTTGAGATGGTTCTGGAGGCCATGGGAGGTCCCAAGGATGGTGCTGGAGGCCTTAGGAAGGTGCTGGTGGTCATGGGAGGGTCTTGAGGTGGTTCTGGAGGCCATGGGAGGGTCTTGAGATGGTTCTGGAGGCCATGGGAGGGTTCTGGAGGCCACGTGAGGATCTTGAGGTGGTTCTGGAGGCCATGGGAGGGTTCTGGAGGCCACGGGAGGGTCTTGAGACGGTTCTGGAGGCCACGGGAGGGTCTTGAGGAGGTTCTGGAGGCCACGGGAGGGTTCTGGAGGCCACGGGAGGGTCTTGAGGAGGTTCTGGAGGCCACGGGAGGGTCTTGAGGAGGTTCTGGAGGCCATGGGAGGGTTCTGGAGGCCATGGGAGGGTCTTGAGACGGTTCTGGAGGCCACGGGAGGGTCTTGAGGAGGTTCTGGAGCCCCCCCCGTGCCCCCCCCCAGTGTTCGCCCAGCCCATCGTGAGCAAGGCCCGTCCCGAGCTGCTGCGCTCGCACTTCATCCCCACCATGGAGAAGCTGAAGAAACGGGCGGGCAAGGTGGTGGCGGAGGAGGAGCAGCTGCGCATGGAGGCCAAGGCCGAGGCCGAGGACGCGGAGCTGCTGGTGCGCGACGAGTTTGCCGTCCTCTGCCGCGACCTCTACGCGCTCTACCCGCTGCTCATCCGCTACGTGGACAACAGCCGGTGAGGGGGGGTCTCCGTCGGGACCCCCGGGGCGGCTCGGGGTCCTGCTGCCTGGGGTGGGACCCCCGAGACCCCCCCAGGGTGACGTTCTGAGGGGTCACCATGGATGGGACCCCCGAGACCCCTCCCAGGGGCCACCATGGATGGGACCCCCAGGGTGACGTTCTGTGGGGTCACCATGGATGGGACCCCCGAGACCCCCCCCAGGTGGCCACAGGGTCTCACTAGTGGTGGCCATGGGGACCCAGGGGTGGTGGCCAAGGGGGTCTCATGGGGTCTTTCTGGTGGTGGCCAGGGGGTCCCAGGGGTGGTGGCCACAGCATCCCAGGGGTGGTGACCACGGGGTCCCACAGCTGGTGGCCACGGGGTCCCAGGGGTGGTGGCCAGGGGGTCCCAGGGGGTCCCAGGGGTGGTGCTCAGGGGGTCCCAGGGTGATGTCCCCACCCCCTGACCTTGTGTCCCCCCCCCAGGGCCAAGTGGCTGACGCAGCCCAGCGCGGACGCGGAGGAGCTGTTCCGCATGGTGGGGGAGGTCTTCATCTACTGGTCCAAGTCCCACGTGAGTGGGGGGTCTCAGGGGGGTTGGGGGGGATCCCAGGGGGGGTGTGAGGGGTTCTGGGGGGGGGTCTCAGCCCCCTGTGTCCCCCCCCAACCCCAGAACTTCAAGCGTGAGGAGCAGAACTTCGTGGTGCAGAACGAGATCAACAACATGTCGTTCCTGACGGCCGACAGCAAGAGCAAGATGGCCAAGGTGGGGGCCCCCTGCACCCCCAAACCCCCTGTACACACCCCCTGCACCCCCCTGCAGCCCTGCACCCCCATGTACACCCACCTGCACCCACACCCTGCACCCCCAAACCCCCTGTACACACCCCCTGCACCCCCCAATCCCCCTGCACCCTCCTGCACCCCCAAAACCCCCTCCACACGCCCCTTGCACCCCCATCCTGCACCCCCCCTGCAGCTTCACATCCCCTGTACCCTCCCAGTACCCCAACATCCCCCATTACCCCTCAGTACCCCCAAAACCCCCCCAATACCCCTTAACCCAGACATCCCCCTCCCTTCCCACCCCCCCAGTACCCCTAACCCCCCCCTAATACCCCCAAAGCCCCCTGATACCCCCTCCGGCACCCCCAAAACCCTCCAACCCCCCTGGAACCCCCCCAAAAGCCCCCTGATACCCCCCCAGTACCCCCAACAGCCTCATAACCCTCCCCAGCACCCCCAAAAAGCCTCCTGCTACCCCCCTAGTACCGCAACCCCCCCCATACCCCTGCCCAGTACCCCCAACCCACCCAGTACCCTCAGTCCCCACCCTGGCTCAGGCACCTTCTGCCCCACCCCCACCCCCACTACCCCCCAAAACCCCCCTGCTGCCCCCCCCAAGCCCCCCCAGGGTCCCTCTGCCCCCCCATTGCCCCCCTAAGGGTCCCTCAGCCCCCCCAAACCCCCTGGGGGTCTCCCCCCCTGACGGTGTCTCTTCTCTCCCGCGGCGGCGCCGGCGCCCAGTCTGGAGATGGACAGGTTAGCGGGGTGCTGGGGGGGCCGGGGACCCCCGACTGTCCCTGGGGGGCACCACCCATGGGACCCCCTCCCCAGGGGCAGGTTCTGAGGGGCCACCGAGGATGGGACCCCCCAAAGCACCTCCCGGTCCTGCTCCTGGGGGCCACCCCAGATGGGACCCCCCAAGACCCCTCAGGGGTCACGTTCTGTGGGGCCACCACGGATGGGACCCCCAACTGACCCCCACACCTTCCAGAGCTGCATGACACGGGGTGGGGGTCCTGGTGACACCCCTGTCCCCAGGGCAGGGTCTTGGAGCTGTGTGGTGCTGGGTGGGGGTCTCAGTGGTGACACCCCTGTCCCCTGCCCCAGGGGGGGGGTCTCCGAGCAGGAGCGGGTGCAGAAGCAGCGCCGGGGGGTGGGGGATGCTGGGTGGGGGTCTCTGTGGTGACCCCCCCGTGCCCCCCGCCCCAGGGGGGGGTCTCTGAGCAGGAGCGGGCGCAGAAGCAGCGCCGGGGGGTGGGGGATGCTGTGGGGTGGGGGTGCTGCTGTGGGGTGGGGGTCTCTGTGGTGACCCCCCCTGCCCCCCACCCCAGGGCGGGGTCTCCGAGCAGGAGTGGGCGCAGAAGCGGCGCCGGGGGGTGGGGGATGCTGTGGGGTGGGGGATGCTGTGGGGTGGGGGATGCTGTGGGGTGGGGGGTCTCTGTGGTGACCCCCCCGTGCCCCCCTGCCCCAGAGGGGGGTCTCCGAGCAGGAGCGGGCGCAGAAGCGGCGCCGGGGGGTGGGGGTGCTGTGGGGTGGGGGGTGCTGTGGGGTGGGGGTCTCTGTGGTGACCCCCCCGTGCCCCCCTGCCCCAGGGGGGGGTCTCCGAGCAGGAGCGGGCGCAGAAGCGGCGCCGGGGGGACCGTTACTCCGTCCAGACGTCGCTGATCGTGGCCACGCTGAAGAAGCTGCTGCCCGTGGGGCTCAACATGTGCTCCCCCAGCGACCAGGAGCTGATCGCGCTGGCCAAGGGCCGCTACGCGCTGGTGGGACACGGGGGGGGGGCGCCCGGGGACCCCCCGCCCTGCCCTGGGGACGCCCCGGCCCGGGGACACCCCCCTGTGCGTCTGTCTGTCTGTCTGTCCCCTGCAGAAGGACACGGACGAGGAGGTGCGGGAGTTCCTGCACAACAACCTGCACCTGCAGGGCAAGGTGAGGGGGCACCAGCGGCACCAGCGGCACCAGCGGCACCACCGTGGCACCAGTGTCCCCACCATGGCACCAGTGTCACCACCATGGCACCAGCGGCACCACTGTGTCCCCAGCATCCCCATCGCTGTCCCCACCATGGCACCAGTGTCCCCACTGTGTCCCCACCACGTCCCCAGCATCCCCATCGCTGTCCCCACCATGGCACCAGTGGCACCACTGTGTCCCAACCACGTCCCCACCATATCCCCAGCATCCCCATCGCTGTCCCCACCCCGTCACCAGCATCACCACCGTGTCCCCAGTGTTCCCACTTGTGTCCCCACCATGTCCTTGGGGTGCAGCAGTGGCCCTGTCCCCACGGTGTCCCCACGGAGTCCCCAGGGGTGACACTGTCCCCATGGTGTCCCTGTGTCCCCATGGTGTCCCCATGGTGTCCCCAGGGGGAGGGCAGCTCGTCCCTGCGCTGGCAGATGGCTCTGTCCCCATGGTGTCCCCATGGTGTCCCCATGGTGTCCCCAGGGGTGACACTGTCCCCTGTGTCCCCAGGGGGAGGGCAGCTCGTCCCTGCGCTGGCAGATGGCTCTGTACCCATGGTGTCCCTGTGTCCCCATGGTGTCCCCTGTGTCCCCTGTGTCCCCAGGGGGAGGGCAGCTTGTCCCTGCGCTGGCAGATGGCTCTGTCCCCATGGTGTCCCTGTGTCCCCATGGTGTCCCCATGGTGTCCCCATGGTGTCCCCTGTGTCCCCAGGGGGAGGGCAGCTCGTCCCTGCGCTGGCAGATGGCTCTGTACCGCGCGGTGGCCGGGAAGGCCGAGGACTCGGACAGCCCCGAGAAGGTCGTGCGCAGGGTGCAGGAGGTGTCGGCCGTGCTCTACCACCTGGAGCAGGTGGGGCTGGGGGCCTGGGGGGGCCTGGGGGGTCCTGGGGGTGTCCTGGGGGGGTCTTTGGGGGTCCCTCGGGGGTTCCAGGGGGTTCTGAGGGGTCCTGGGGGTCTCAGAGGTTCTGGAGGTGTCGGCCGTGCTCTACCACCTGGAGCAGGTGGGGCTGGGGGCCTGGGGGGGTCTTTGGGGGTCCCTCGGGGGTCTCAGGGGGTTCTGAAGGGTCCTGAGGGGTCCTGGGGGTCTCAGAGGTTCTGGAGGTATCGGCCGTGCTCTACCACCTGGAGCAGGTGGGGCTGGGGGGCCTGGGGGGGTCTTTGGGGGTCCCTCGGGGGTCTCAGGGGGTTCTGAGGGGTCCTGGGGGTCTCAGAGGTTCTGGAGGTGTCGGCCGTGCTCTACCACCTGGAGCAGGTGGGGGTCTTGGGGGGTCCCTGAGGGGTCTGGGGGGGTCCCTGGGGTCTGGGGGTCTCTGGGGGGGTCCCGGGGGTCCCACTGACGCCCCCCCCAGACGGAGCACCCCTACAAGTCCAAGAAGGCCGTGTGGCACTGGAGGGGTCCCTGGGGGTCTGGGGGGGTCCTGGGGGGTTTGGGGGGGTTCTGGGGGGTCCCTGGGGTCTGGGGGTCTCTGGGGGGGTCCCGGGGGTCCCACTGACGCCCCCCCCAGACGGAGCACCCCTACAAGTCCAAGAAGGCCGTGTGGCACAAGCTGCTGTCCAAGCAGCGCCGCCGCGCCGTGGTCGCCTGTTTCCGCATGACCCCGCTCTACAACCTGCCCCGGTGCGTACTGGGAGCACTGGGAGGCACTGGGAGGGGCTGGGGGGGGCTGGGAAGGACTGGGGAAGGATTGGGGGGGGGCACTGGGAGGGATTGGGGGGCACTGGGAGGGGCTGGGAAGGATTGGGGGGCACTGGGAGGGATTGGGGGTAACTGGGAGGAGTCACTGGGTCATAACTGAGGTTAACTGGGAGTAACTGGGAGGCACTGAGGGCAACTGGGAGTAACTGTGTGTAACTGGGAATAATTGGGGGTAAATGAGAGGAGCCACTGGGAGTAACTGGGAGGCCCTGAGAGTAACTGGGATCTCCCATGACTGGCCCAAGGGGACATTGGGGGTAACTGGGGTTAACTGGGGGTATCTGAGAGTCACTGGGGGTAACTGGGAGGCACTGAGGGCAACTGGGAGGCACTGGGAGTAACTGGGAGCCCCTGGGGGTAACTGGGAGGCACTGGTGGTAACTGGGAGGAGGCACTGGGTTGTAACTGGGGTTCACTGGGAGGCACTGGGAGTAAGTGGGAGCCCCTGGGGGTAACTGGGAGGCACTGGTGGTAACTGGGAGGCGCTGGGCAGGCACCGGGCCTGCAACCTGTTCCTGGAGGCCTACAAGCTGTCCTGGCTGCTGCCCGAGCAACACCCCTTTGAGGACAGGATGATCGACGACCTGGCGGTGAGGGGGGGGCGTACAGGGGGGTGCAGGGCTGGGGGGGGGTCCCCCAAATCCCCCCAACCCCCCCTTAACCCCCCCCGCCCACCCCCCACCCAGAAATCGGGGGAGGAAGAGGAGGAGGAGGAGGAGGAGCGGGACAAGAAGCCGGATCCCCTGCACCAGCTCATCCTGCACTTCAGCCGCACGGCGCTGACTGAGAGGAGGTTGGGGGGGCTCTGGGGGGGCTTTGGGGGGGGGACACCCCAAACTGGGGGGGGACACGCCCCCGGGGAGGGGTCCTGCTGCAGCCCCTGAGCTCTGTCTGTCTGTCTGTCCCCTCAGTAAGTTGGAGAAGGATCATTTGTACATGGCGTACGCTGGGATCATGGCCAAGGTGGGTGATGAGCCCCCCAAAAACACCCCCCCTGGACCCCCCAAATCCCCCCCCCAACCCCAGCCCCCCCAAACCCCCATCCCTGGGACCCCCAAATCCCCCCATCCCTGGGACCCCCCATCATCTGTCCTGAGGTGGGGCTGGGACCTGACCTTGCTTTGGGGGGGTCCCCTGGGAGTTTGGGGGGTCCTGGGGGGCACCCTGGGAGTTTAGGGGTGCCGGGGGGGGTCCCTGGTAATTTGGGGGGGGGGGGGGGATTATCTTCACCCCCTCTCCCCAGAGCTGCCACACTGAGGAAGGTGAAGAGGAAGAGGAGAAGAAGGAGGAAGAGGAGGAGGAAGAGGCCGAGGATTCCTTCGAGGTGGGTGTGGGGAGGGGGCACCCCGAGACCCCCCCCCGACCCCCCCTGACCCCCCTGACCCCCCTGACCCCCCTGTGCCCCCCAGGAGAAGGAGATGGAGAAGCAGAAGCTGCTGCACCAACAGGCCCGGCTGCACTCGCGGGGGGCAGCGGAGATGGTGCTGCAGATGATCAGCGCCTGCAAGGGTCAGAGCCCCCCCAGACCCCCCCCCAGACCCCCCCAAATCCCCCCGAGACCCCCCCCAAATCCCCCTGAGCACCCCAGACCCCCCCCAAATCCCCCTGAGCAACCCCAGACCCCCAAGACCCCCTGAGCCCCCCCAAATCCCCCTGAGCTCCCCCAGCCCCCCCAAGACCCCCAGACTGCCCCCCAAATCCCCCTGAACAACCCCAGACCCCCCTGAGACCCCCAGACCCCCCCCAAATCCCCCTGAGCCCCCCCAGCCCCCCCAACCCCCCTGTGCCCCCAGGCGAGCGGGGGGACATGGTCTCCTCCACCCTCAAGTTGGGCATCTCCATCCTCAACGGGGGCAACGCCGAGGTGCAGCAGGTGAGGGGACGGACGGACGGACACGGGGGGACAGGGGGATGGACAGGGGGGGATGGGGGGACACGGGGGGACAGACGGACACAGGGGGACAGGGGGACACAGGGGGGGACAGACGGACACGGGGGGACAGGGGACACAGGGGGACAGGGGGATGGACAGGGGGGGACAGACGGACACGGGGGGACAGGGGGATGGACAGGGGGACAGGGGGGATTGGGGGGACAGACGGACACGGGGGGAGACAGACGGACACGGGGGAACAGGGGGATGGACAGGGGGGGACAGACGGACACGGGGGGGGACAGACGGATGGATGGACGGGGCCCCCCCAACCTGTGGCTGACTGTCCGTCCCCGTGTCCGTGTGTCCGTCCCCCCGTGCCCGTGTGTCCCGTGTCCGTGTGTCCGTCCCCCTGTGTCCGTCCCCGTGTCCGTGTGTCCGTCCCCGTGTCCGTGTGTCCCGTGTCCGTGTGTCCATCCCTGTGTCCGTGTGTCCATCCCCCCGTGTCCGTGTGTCCGTCCCCGTGTCCGTGTGTCCGTCCCCCCGTGTCCGTGTGTCCGTCCCCCCGTGTCCGTCCCCGTGTCCGTGTGTCCGTCCCCCCGTGTCCGTGTGTCCGTCCCCCCGTGTCCGTCCCCGTGTCCGTGTGTCCGTCCCCCCGTGCCCGTGTGTCCCGTGTCCGTGTGTCTGTCCCCGTGTCCGTGTGTCCGTCCCCGTGTCCGTGTGTCCCGTGTCCGTGTGTCCGTCCCCCCGTGCCCGTGTGTCCCGTGTCCGTGTGTCCGTCCCCGTGTCCGTGTGTCCGTCCCCGTGTCCGTGTGTCCGTCCAGCGGATGCTGGATTACCTGAAGGAGAAGCGGGAGGTCGGGTTCTTCCAGAGCGTCCAGGCCCTGATGCAGACCTGCAGGTGGGGGGGGTCCCGCCGCCCCCCGCCCCCCCCCCCAGGGTTTGGGGGGACTGGGACCCCCCCGGGGTTTGGGGGGGACTTCGTTTTGGGGGAGGCCACTGGGGGGTGAATTGGGGGGGGTCCCTGGGGGGGGTTGATCAGGGGGTCCCTGGGGGTGGATTGGGGGGCCCATTGGGGGGAGGGTCCATTGGGGGGGTTGATGAGGGGGTCCCTGGTGGGGGGGTGAATCTGGGGGTGGATCAGGGGGTCCCTGGGTGGGGGGGCGGGGCAGTGGGGGGGGCCCATCCCGGGGAGGGGGGTCCATTGTGGGGGTCGATCAGGGGGTCCATGGTGGGGCCCCTGCGGGGGTGGTTCGGGGGGTCCCTGGGGAGGGTCCCTGGGGGTGTCCCTGTGTGGGGGTCAGTGTGGTGACCCCCCCGTGCCCCCCCCAGCGTGCTGGACCTGAACGCCTTCGAGCGGCAGAACAAGGCCGAGGGGCTGGGGATGGTCACGGAGGAGGGGACCAGTGAGTGGGGGGCTGCGGGGACCCCCCCCCGGCTGGGGGGCTGGGGGGGGCTGCGGGGACCCCCCCTGGCTGGGGGGACTGGGGGGGGCTGCGGGGACCCCCCCCCCGGCTGGGGGGCTGGGGGGGGGCTGCGGGGACCCCCCCTGGCTGGGGGGGCTGGGGGGCTCCCCAGGACCCCCCCGCGGCTGGGGGACACTCCAGTGAGTGGGGGGGGGTCCCGCCCAGGACCCCCCCCGCAGCTGGGGGATGGGGGAGGGGTTGTGTGTGTGTTGGGGGGGGGTCTCCATGCTGCACCCCCCGCTGCTGGTGTGGCTCTGAGTGCCCAGTGCCCCCCCCCCCATTGTAACACCCCCCAACCCCTGATGCACACCCCCCCCCCGCCCTAATGACCCCCCTGGTGCCCCCCACCCTATGCCCCCCACTCTGATGCCCCCAACCCCTAATGCCCCCCCCCAATGCCCCCCCATCCTCTATTGCCCCCCCATCCCTATGCGCCCCCACCCTAATGCCCCCCCATCCCCTAATGCCCCCCATTGCCCCCCTACCCCTTATGATCCCACTGTTGCCCCCCTACCCTGATGCCCCCCATCCCCTACTGCCCCCCCACCCTGATGCCCCCCATCCCTATGACCCCAACCCCTAATTATCCCCCCACCCTAATGCCCCCCCAACCTCTAATGCCCCCCCAGCCCTCCCCAATAATTCCCCCATTGCCCCCCTACCCTGATGCCCCCAACCCCAATGATCCCCCCACCCTAATGACCCCCCATCCCCAATTGACCCCACCCTGATGCCCCCCATCCCTGTACCCCCAACCCCTAATGCCCCCCCCATCGCCCCCCCAAGTCCTAATTATACCCCCATCCCCTAATGCCCCCCCTGTGGCCCCCAACCCCTGATTCCTCCCACCCCCCCGTACCCCCTAATGCCCCCCCAGCCCCCCACTCACTCCTGTCTCCCCTTCTCTCCCCGCCCGGCTCCCGGTGCCAGTCATCAGCCGTGAGAACGGTAAATGCTGGGGGGGGGCGGGGGCTATAGGGGCTATAGGGGCTATAGGGGGTATAGGGATGTAGGGGGTACAGAGGCTATAGGGGATGTAGGGGGTGTAGGGGATTTAGAGGGTATAGGAGGTATAGGGTAGGGGTGTAGGGGATATAGGGGGGGGTATAAGGGTGTAGGGGGGGTATAGGGGCTATGGGGGGGTATAGGGGCTATAGGGGATATATGGGGTATAGGGGGTATAGGAGCTATAGGGGCTATAGGGAGTATAGGGAGTATAGGGGCTATAGGGGTTATAGGAGGTATGGGGGGGGCACAGGGGCTATAGGGGATATAGGGGGCTATAGAGGCTATAGGGCGAGGGGCACAGGAGCTATAGGGGGGCTATAGGGTGGGGGGCATAGGGGGTATAGGGGGTATTGGGGGGGCTCTAGGGCAGGGGGGCTCTAGCGCAGGGCTCCCGTGGGCTCTGTAGGGCTCAGGGGTGTCGTAGGGGCTATGGGGGGTGGGGGGGTGGCACCCGGAGCGGGACCCCCCCCAAACTGCGCCTCCCCCACCCCACTGCACCCCCCCCCCCCAGCATGTCCCCCCCGGCTTGTTCCTGCCCCCCACCCCCTCCTGTCCCCCCCACCCCCGCTAACCCCCTGCGCCCCCCGTGCCCCCCGGGGGGACACCTTGGGGGGGTGGGGGGGTCATCGCGGCCTCGGTGACCCTGTGTGACCCCGGCTGTGTGCCCCCCACCCCCCGTGCCCCCCCGTGCCCCCCCTGTGCCCCCCAGGGGAGAAGGTGATGTCGGACGACGAGTTCACCCAGGACCTGTTCCGGCTGCTCCAGCTGCTCTGCGAGGGGCACAACAACGGTGAGGGGCGGCTGGGGGGCAGCCGTGGGGCAGGGCTGTGGGGCAGGGCTGTGGGGCAGCCGTGGGGCAGCCGTGGGGCAGGGCTGTGGGGCAGGGCTGTGGGGCAGGGCCATGGGGCAGCCGTGGGGCTGGTGTGACCCCGTTTCCCCCCCAGATTTCCAGAACTTCCTGCGCACGCAGACGGGGAACACGACGACCATCAACATCATCATCTGCACCGTGGACTATCTGCTGCGCCTGCAGGTACCGCCCCACAGCCGCCCCATGGCCGCCCCATGGCTGCCCCATGGCTGCCCCAGAGCTGCCCCACGGCTGCCCCAGAGCTGCCCCACGGCCGCCCCATGGCTGCCCCACAGCCGCCCCATGGCTGCCCCACAGCTGCCCCACGGCTGCCCCACGGCTGCCCCATGGCTGCCCCATGGCTGCCCCACGGCCACCCCATGGCTGCCCCATGGCTGCCCCGCAGCGACCCACAGTGGCCCACTGGTGGTGGTCCCCGTGTCCCTATGCCAGTGGTGGTCCCATCCCTGTGTCCCCATATCCCCACATCCCCCGTCCCCCTGTCCCCATGTCCCCCTGTCCCATGTCCCCACACTGGTGGTCCCCATGTCCCCATCCCTGCCCTGCTGGGTGGTCCCCATCTCCCCACCCTGTTGCTGTTGGCCCCCCGTGTGCCCCCCCTGGTACCCTCACCGGTGCCACTGGTGGTGCCGCTGGTGGTGATACTGGTGGCACTGGTGGTGATACTGGTGGTGATACTGGTGGTGATACTGGTGGCACTGGTGCCCCAGGAGTCCATCAGCGACTTCTACTGGTACTACTCGGGCAAGGACGTGATCGACGAGCAGGGCAAGCGCAACTTCTCCAAGGCCATGGCCGTGGCCAAGCAGGTCTTCAACAGCCTCACCGAGTACATACAGGTGGGTGGGGGGGTCCTTGGGGCGGGGGGACACACACGGGGGTCCCCCCGTGTCCCCCACCCCGCCCCAGGGACCCCCCCGGTGTCCCCAAGGAGGAGCTTGAGCTCCTCGAGGTGGGTGGGGGTCTTGGTGTCTTCCGTGAGCCTCATGTCTTGATGTTCTGGGGGGTCCTGATGTCCTTTGGGGGGGGGGTCCTGGTGTCACTTGGGGGGGTCCCAAGGCCCCTGACGTCCCCTTGTCCCCCCCAGGGCCCCTGCACAGGGAACCAGCAGAGCCTGGCCCACAGCCGCCTCTGGGACGCCGTGGTGGGCTTCCTGCACGTCTTCGCCCACATGATGAAGAAGCTGGCTCAGGTGGGCGCTGGGAGCACTGGGAGCACTGGGAGGCCACTGGGAGCACTGGGAGGCCACTGGGAGGCCACTGGGAGCACTGGGAGGCCACTGGGCGGTAACTGGGAGCACTGGGACCGCCAGGACTCCAGCCAGATCGGGCTGCTGAAGGAGCTGCTGGACCTGCAGAAGGACATGGTGGTGATGCTGCTGTCGCTGCTGGAAGGTGGGTCCCCCCGCCCCCATCCCTCCATCTCTCCCTCCATCCCCTGTCTGTCCCTCCCTCCCTCCCTCCCTCCCTCCATCCCTCCCATCCCTCCATCCCTCTGTCCCTCCCTCCCTCCATCCCTCCCTTCCTCCCTCCCTCCCTCCCTCCATCCCTCCCATCCCTCCATCCCTCCGTCCCTCCCTCCCTCCATCCCTCCCTTCCTCCCTCCCTCCATCCATCCCTCCCATCCCTCCCTCCCTCCCTCCCTCCCTCCCTCCCTCCATCCCTCCCTCCATCCATCCCTCCCTCCATCTCCTCATCCATCCCTCCCTCCCTCCATCTCCCCATCCATCCCTCCCTCCCCCCATCCCTCCCTCCCTCCCTTCCTCCCTCCCTCCATCTCTCCCTCCATCCCTTGTCCATCCATCCCTCCCTCCCTCCATCCCTCCCTCCCTCCATCCCTCCCTCCATCCATCCCTCCCTCCATCCCTCCATCCCTCCCTCCCTCCCTCCATCCCTCCCTCCATCCATCCCTCCCTCCATCTCCTCATCCATCCCTCCCTCCCTCCCTCCATCTCCCCATCCATCCCTCCCTCCCCCCATCCCTCCCTCCCTCCCTCCCTCCCTCCCTCCCTCCATCCCTTGTCCATCCATCCCTCCCTCCCTCCATCCCTCCCTCCATCCATCCCTCCCTCCATCCCTCCATCCCTCCCTCCCTCCCTCCCTCCCTCCATCTCTCCCTCCATCTCCCCCTCCATCCCTCCCTCCATCTCCCCTCCCTCCCCACCCCTCCACCCTCCCTCACCCCTCACCCCTCCCTCTGTCCCCGCAGGGAACGTGGTGAACGGCACCATCGCGCGGCAGATGGTGGACATGCTGGTGGAATCCTCCTCCAACGTCACCCTGATCCTCAAGTTCTTCGACATGTTCCTCAAGCTGCGCGACATCGTCTCGTCCGACGCCTTCCGCCACTTCGTCACCGACCCGCGCGGGCTCATCTCCAAGAAGGACTTCCAGAAGGCCATGGACACGCAGAAGCAGTACGACCCCCAGGAGATCCAGTTCCTGCTCTCCTGCTCCGAGGCCGACGAGAACGAGATGATCGACGTGGAGGCCTTCGCCGGCCGCTTCCAGGAGCCCGCCCGCGACATCGGCTTCAACGTGGCCGTGCTGCTCACCAACCTCTCGGAGCACGTGCCCCACGACCAGCGGCTCCGGACCTTCCTGGAGCAGGCCGCCAGCATCCTGGAGTACTTCCGGCCCTTCCTGGGCCGCATCGAGATCATGGGGGCCGCCCGGCGCATCGAGCGCCTCTACTTCGAGATCAGCGCCGCCAACAAGGCGCAGTGGGAGATGCCGCAGGTGAAGGAGTCCAAGCGCCAGTTCATCTTCGACGTGGTCAACGAGGGCGGCGAGGCCGAGAAGATGGAGCTGTTCGTCAGCTTCTGCGAGGACACCATCTTCGAGATGCAGATCGCCTCCCGCCTCTCCGAGGAGGAGGCCGCGCGGGAGGAGGGCGAGGAGGAGGAGGAGGACGAGGAGGAGGAAGCCGCTGGTGCTGCCGGCGCCGCCGCCGCCGCCGACCCGGCTCGCAGGGGGGGTCCCCTCCTGGAGAAGCGGGTTGGGCGCTGGGCGAGGCGCTGGCGGGGGGGTTGAGGTGTTGGTTGGGGTCGCCCCAAACCTGGAGGCGGCGGGTGCGGCGCTGGAGGAGACGCCCCGCCAGGGAGTTGGCGTGGGAGGCGGGAATGGCGACGGGGAAGGCGGTTCTGGGGGGGGTCTTGGGAGGCTGGGGGGTGCTGGGGGCCGTGGGGCGCTTGGCCTGGACCTCGCTCTTCGGGGGGGGGCTGGTGGAGGGCGCCCAGCGCCTGGCCCTGGCCGAGCTCTTGGCCAGCATGCCCGACCCCACCCAGGACGCCGTGGGGGGCGGCGAGGCCTCGCCGGGGGGCGCGGGGGAGGAGGAAGGGGGTCCCCAAGACCCCGTCCCGCCCCCCGCCCCCCACCTGCCCCAACCGCCCGAGGAGGAAGAGGAGGAAGAGGAGGAGGCGGCGGTGGAAGGAGGAGGAGGAGGAGGAGGAGCGG
>NW_028168750.1:0-36516 GCF_964237585.1 Gallinula chloropus
GCCTCCCCCGGGGTCGTCCCAACCGGTTGCGCGGGGCCATGCGGAGCCCGGGGCCGGGAAGAGCCGCCGCCGCCGCCTCCCGTCGCTAAGGGACCGGCACCGGCACCGGTACCGGCACCGGGAGCGGCTCCGGCAACGGGCACCGGCTCTGGTAGCGGGACCGGTACCGGCTCCTTTAGCGGCACCGGGAGCATCTCAGGGGTCGGCGGGTTCTTCCCGGTGCCGCGGATGATGGAGCCGGTACCGGGCTCCCGGAAAAGCCTCTCGCTGTCGCTGCCGGTGCCCCGGGAGGGGCCCAGCACCCTGAAGCCCCCCCAGCATCTCTGGCGCCAGCCCCGCACCCCCATCCGCATCCGTCACCGCGGCTTCTCCGACACCGACCGGCACCGGTCCCGGCCCATGGAGCGGGCGGACGCCGTCGACACCGGGGACCGGCCCGGCCTGAGGAAAGCCCGCATGTCCTGGCCCTCCTCGCTCCACGGGACCCCCGGCACCGGCAAGCGGTAGGTGACGGCAGCGGGGACCCCCCGAGCCCCCCAGCATCATCCCGGTACCGGAGGCAGGAACCACCCCCCCCACCCCCGTGAGCATCATCCCGGTACTGGTACTAGAGTCTGGACCACCCCCCCAGCATCATCCCGGTACCGGTACCAGAGCCCGGACCACCCCCCCAGCATCATCCCGGTACCGGAGGCAGGACCCCAGCCCCCCCAACCCCCGTGAGCATCATCCCGGTACCAGAGGCAGGACCTCCCCCCCAACCCCCCCAGCATCATCCCGGTACCGGTACCAGAGCCCAGACCACCCCCCCAGCATCATCCCGGTACCAGAGGCAGGACCTCCCCCCCAACCCCCCCAGCATCATCCCGGTACCGGTACCAGAGCCCAGACCACCCCCCCAGTATCATCCCGGTACCGGAGGCAGGAACCACCCCCCCCACCCCCGTGAGCATCATCCCGGTACCGGTACTGGAGGAGGGACCCCCCCCAGCATCATCCCAGTACCAGTACTGGAGGTAGAACCCTCCCCCCAGCATAATCCTGGTACCAATACTGGAGGAGACACCCCCCCTCCAGCATCATCCCAGTACCAGTACCAGGACCCCCCCCCCAGCATCATCCCAGTACCAGTACCAGGACCCCCCCCCAGCATCATCCCAGTACCAGAGCCAGGACCCCCCCTCCCAGCATCATCCCAGTACTGGAGGCAGAACCGCCTCCCCCGTGAGCTGATCCCGGTGGGTTTGGGGGTTCCCAGGAACACCCCCCATAGACCTGCCCAAGGGGGGCTCCATCCTGGCAGCTGCAGTTTCGGGGTGCCCCCCCCCGGCTTGTGCCACCGTCTCTGCCGGGGTGAACCCGCTCCCGGCCTCGGGACCCTCCGGTGACCCCCCCAAACCCGCTGGGGAGATGTCAGGGGACAGCTGCAGCCCCCCCAGATTGGTGGGGACACACACAGTCCCAACCCCCCCCCGATCCATCTGGCACCAGCTCCGGCTCTGCCTGTTCCCGGGGCCAGGAAGTTGAGGGAACCAAGTTGGGAACGTGGTGCTGGGGCTGATCCGGGTGCTGGGTGCTGGGTGCTGGGTGCCATGAGCCGTGTGCCATGAGCTGTGTGCCATGAGCTGTGACCCATGTGCCATGAGCTGTGTGCCATGATATGGGTGCTGGGTGCTGGGGCTGATCCAGGTGCTCGGTGCCTGGTGCCGGGTGCCATGACCCATGTGCCGTGTGCCATAAGCCGTGACCCATGTGCCATGTGCCAGGTTCCATGTGCCATGAGCTGTGTGCCATGAGCCGTGTGCCGGGTGCTGGGTGCCATGACCCATGTGCCATGAGCCGTGTGCCATGAGCCATGTGCTGGGTGCTGGGTGCTGGGTGCTGGGTGCCGGGTGCCATGACCCATGTGCCATGTGCCATGAGCCGTGTGCCATGAGTTGTGACCCATGTGCCAGGTTCCATGTGCCATGACCCATGTGCCATGTGCCATGAGCCAGGTGCCGGGTGCCGGGTGCTGGGTGCTGGGTGCCGTGACCCATATGCCATGAGCTGTGTGCCATGAGCTGTGACCCATGTGCCATGTGCCAGGTTCCATGTGCCATGAGCCGTGTGCCATGAGCCGGGTGCCATGAGCTGGGTGCCGGGTGCTGGGGCTGATCCGGGTGCTGGGTGCCTGGTGCCAGGTGCCATGACCAATGTGCCATGAGCCGTGTGCCATGTGCCATGTGCTGTGTGCCATGAGCCGTGTGCCAGGTGCCGGGTGCTGGGTGCTGGGTGCCATGACCCATGTGCCATGTGCCATGAGCCGTGTGCCATGAGCCATGTGCCATGAGCCGTGTGCCATGTGCCGGGTGCTGGGTGCCATGACCCATGTGCCATGTGCCATGAGCCGTGTGCCATGAGCCATATGCCATGAGCCGTGTGCCATGTGCCGGGTGCTGGGTGCCATGACCCATGTGCCATGTGCCATGAGCCGTGTGCCATGAGCCGTGTGCCATGAGCTGTGACCCATGTGCCAGGTTCCATGTGCCATGAGCCATGTGCCGTGTGCCGTGTGCCGGGTGCCATGAGCCATGTGCCATGTGCCATGAGCTGTGTGCTGTGACCCATGTGCCATGAGCCGTGTGCCATGAGCCGTGTGCCGGGTTCCATGTGCCGTGTGCCGGGTGCCGCCGTGGCCTTCTGGAGGAGCCGAGGGGGCAGCGGCAGCTCCGGCTTCGTTCGGGGAGTTAATTTATGCACAGGAGGCTCAGCAGATGGTCGGGACTCGGGGGTTTTATTTCCTTCCTCCCTCCTCCTCCTCTTCCTCCCACCCGGATGGAGTTTCCCCCCCGGCTCCTCGAGGCGGCTGGCGGGTGCCGAGCGGCTGGGGTGGGGGACGGGGGGGGGGGGTGATGGGGTGTGGGCAGGGCTGGTGTGGCCCCCCTGGTGAACCCCCCACCCCAATGTGGGGGTGGGGATGGTGGATCCCCAACCCCCCCTCAGTACCCCATTGAACCCCATCCCTGAGAGCCGGGGCGCAGACACCCCCCTTACCCCGTTATCCGGCGCTGCCGGCGCCGTCTGAGCCCGAAGCCCCTTTGCCAGGCTGCTCCTTCCTGGAGCAATTAGTGTAATTAAGCCAAACGAAGGCGAGGTCCCACGCTGGGATTCCACCCAGGCTGAGGCACAGGGCCAGCGCCCGGTGCGGCACCACCAGGACCCAGCCGGACACCGCCGGCTGCCGGGGGCTCTGCCCGGGCTCCGGCACCCTGGTTGATCCCTCCGGCTGGAATTCCTGTTCCTCCCCAGAACAACCATCAGAACAACCACAACAACAACCACAACCGGGCTGGGCGAGCCGCCGCTCACGGTGATGGCGGGTGGTGGTGCTGGTGGGTGGGTGGTGGTGATGGCAGGTCATGGTGCTGGGGGGTCATGGTGCTGGCGGATGGTGGTGCTGGTGGGTCGTGGTGCTGGTTCATGGTGTGGTGGGCTGTGGTGCTGGTGGGTTGTGGTGCTGGTGGGTCATGGTGCTGGCAAGTGGTGGTGCTGGCGGGTTGTGGTGCTGGCGGGTTGTGGTGCTGGGTCGTGGTGCTGGTGGGTCGTGGTGCTGGCGGGTGGTGGTGCTGGCGGGTCATGGTGATGGCAGGTAGTGGTGCTGGTGGGTCGTGGTGCTGGCGGGTCGTGGTGCTGGCGGGTCATGGTGCTGGCAAGTGGTGGTGCTGGCGGGTTGTGGTGCTGGCAGGTCATGGTGCTGGCAGGTCATGGTGCTGGGTCATGGTGCTGGCGGGTTGTGGTGCTGGCAGGTTGTGGTGCTGGCGGGTTGTGGTGCTGGGTCATGGTACTGGCGGGTCATGGTGCTGGGTCATGGTGCTGGCGGGTTATGGTGCTGGCAGGTTGTGGTGCTGGTGGGTCATGGTGCTGGTGGGTTATGGTGCTGGCGGGTCATGGTGCTGGTGGGTCATGGTGCTGGCGGGTTATGGTGCTGGCAGGTTGTGGTGCTGGTGGGTCATGGTGCTGGTGGGTTATGGTGCTGGCGGGTCGTGGTGCTGGCGGGTCATGGTGCTGGGTCATGGTGCTGGCAGGTCGTGGTGCTGGCGGGTCATGGTGCTGGGTCGTGGTGCTGGCAGGTCATGGTGCTGGGGGGTCGTGGTGCTGGCAAGTGGTGGTGCTGTTGGGTCATGGTGCTGGTGGGTCGTGGTGCTGGGTCGTGGTGCTGCGTCGTGGTGCTGGCGGGTTGTGGTGCTGGGTCATGGTGCTGGGTCATGGTGCTGGCGGGTTGTGGTGCTGGGTTGTGGTGCTGGCGGGTCGTGGTGCTGGGTCATGGTGCTGGGTCATGGTGCTGGGTCATGGTGCTGGTGGGTCGTGGTGCTGGCGGGTCATGGTGCTGGGTCATGGTACTGGTGGGTCGTGGTGCTGGCAGGTTGTGGTGCTGGCGGGTCGTGGTGCTGGCGGGTCGTGGTGCTGGGTCATGGTACTGGTGGGTCGTGGTGCTGGCGGGTCGTGGTGCTGGCGGGTCACGGTGCCGGCTGGCGGTGGTGCTGGCGGCAGCGCGTGCGGCCCCTCGGCGCTGGGGATGTGCCGGAATCTCTTGGAGGGGATGAGTCACCTGCGGCCATTACCAGTGACTCACGTTGGGCTGGGAGCGCCAGGAGCAGCAGGGACCCCGGGGGAGGGGGGGAGACACACACAGGGGGGCACGGGGGGGGCACAGGGCACAGTGTGGCACGGGATGGCACGGAGAGGTGGCACTGGGAGCCGGGATGTCCCGGTGCTGCTGGGAGGCTCCGTCGCTGGGTCCTTCCTGGCATCCAGCTCTTCCTCCTCTGACTGTATCCTGCCTCTGTGGCCATCCCATCCTTATCCTCATCCTCATCCTCATCCTCATCCTCATCCTCATCCTCATCCTCATCCTCATCCTCATCCTCATTCCATCCCATCCTCATCCTCGTCCCATCCCATCCCATCCTCATCCTCATCCCATCCTCATCCCATCCTCATCCTCATCCTCATCCCATCCTATCCCATCCCATCCTCATTCCATCCCATCCTCATCCCATCCTCATCCTCATCCTCATCCCATCCTATCCCATCCCATCCCATCCTCATTCCATCCCATCCTCATCCTCATCCTCATCCTCATCCTCATCCCATCCCATCCCATCCCATCCCATCCCATCCCATCCCATCCTCATCTTGTCCTCATCAGCATCCCCATCCTATTCCCTTCCCATCCCCATCCCATCCTCATCCCCATCCTGATTCCACCCTAATCCCACCCCCATCCCATCACATCCCATCCCATCCTCATCCCATCTTCATCCTCATTCCCATCTCCTCCTCACCCCCCATCCATCCCCATCCCATCTCCTTCCCCATTCCCTCTCCATCCTCATCCTCACCTCTGTCCCACCTCCAGCCCCATCCTGCCTCCCCATCCCTGTCCCCACCTCATCCCACCGGGAAGATCCCAGAGGAGCAGGAGCCACCCAGATGATCTGGGGGGGACCCCCCACTCTGGCAGGGAGTGGAGACCCCACTTGTGGGGTGCTGGACCCACCGACCCCCCCTGACCCCCAGCATCACCCTGGCAGGATCCCATCCCAAACTGGGGGGGGGGGGGGGGAGAAAAAGGACCCCCAGCACCCCCTCAGGTCCCCAATTCCCACACTCCAAAGGGGACACTGGGGACACTGGGGGGGGGACACACATGACACTGGGGACATGGGGGGGGTGTGTGTGTCCTGTGACCCCCCCCCCAGCCTGTATCCCCCCCCAGCTGCTGCGTGAGCCGACGCCAGGAGAATCCCCAAAAAGCCCTTTTCCTCCCCGGAGCCGGTTGCTAAATTTGCCAGTTGTGAGTCACCCCCCCCCCGCCCCCCCCCTGCCTGCGCAGCCCCCCCTTCCCCACCCCCCACCCCAGCAATCCCTCCCCCTCCCCCCCCCCGCTCCCCCTTCCCTCCCCCCTCCCCCTGCCCCACAGAGGCTGATGGGTGCTGCACCCGATGGGACCCCCCCCCACCCTGGCACTGGGACCCCCCCCCCGGCACTGCGACACCCCCCACCCATGGGTCTGAGGTCCCTGATGGGGTTGGGGACCCCCCCCCCCCCCCCATGAACTTGGGGACCCTCCCAGGGACAGGGATGCCGGGAGAGCTGGAGAATCCCATGGGGCTGGGGACCCCCGTGGGGGGGCTCAGGGACCCTCGGGGACCCCCGGACAGGACTGGGGGGGGGTTCAGAGACCCCCGGACAGGACTGTGGGGGGGTTCAGAGACCCCCAGAGACCCCCGGACAGGATTGGGGGAGCTCAGAGACCCTCGGACAGGACTGGGGGGGCTCAGAGACCCCCAGAGACCCCGGGACAGGACTGGGGGGGCTCAGAGACCCCCAGAGACCCCCGCACAGGACTGGGGGGGCTCAGAGACCCCCAGAAAGGACTGGGGGGGCTCAGAGACCCCCAGAGACCCCGGGACAGGACTGGGGGAGCTCAGGGACCCCCAGAAAGGACTGGGGGGGGCTCAGAGACCCCGGACAGGACTGGGGGGGTTCAGACATCCCCAGAGACCCCCGGACAGGACTGGGGGGGTTCAGAGACCCCCAGAGACCCCCGGCCAGGGCTTGGGGGGGTTCAGAGACCCCCGGACAGGACTGGGGGCGGTTCAGAGACCCCCGGACAGGACTGGGGGGCTCAGAGACCCCCAGAGAACCCCGGCGAGGGCTTGGGGGGGCTCAGAGACCCCCAGAGACCCCCGGCCAGGGCTTGGGGGGGGCTCAGGACCCCCAGAGACCCCCGGACAGGACTGGGGGGGGGCTCAGGACCCCCCATCCTCTCCCCCCCGCCAAGCCGCAGCTCGGCCCCTCCCCGCTCGGGCGGTCCCGGGGCGGCACCGGGGGCCGGTCCCGTGTGTCCCCCCCCCCTCCCCCCACTTCACCCCGCCCCCCCCCCGCCCCCTCCCCCCCCCCCCTCCGCCCTCTCACCCCGTCCCGCCCGTGCCATGGCCGGGGAGCGGCGGGGGCTGCCCCGCTCCCCCCTGCTGCGCCCGGGGGGGGCTTGGGGGGGTTGGGGGGGGGTTGAGGATGAGACTTTCTACCCTCTGGCCCCCCCCCCGGCTTCTGTAACCCCCGGAGGGTCCCCAACTTTCCTCCGCCGCCTCCGGCTCAACCGCAGCATCCAGGAGCGGCACCGCCGGCTGCGGGGCAGGTAACGGACCCCCCCCCCAAAAACCTCCATCCCCCCCCCCAAACCCCCCCAAAATACCACCCACACCGACCCCTCCCCAGTGCCCTGACCAACAGCCCCCCCCACTCCGGGTACAGACACCCCCACCCCCCCCCCCCCCCCGGGACGAGCCCCCCCCCCCCCGACCCCCCCGCTAAGGACACCCCCCCCCCAAGCCCCCCCCTCATTTCCCACCCCCCCCTATGGAAATCCGCCCGATCTGGGGGTACACCCCACCCCCCCCAACCCCCCAACAGTCCCCTCAGCCGTGGGGGGGGGGGGAAGGGGGGGTTCCTTTGTGGGATGGGGGGGGGCAGTGGGGTTCAAGGTCAGAGCATGGGGGGGGGTCGAGGAGCCCCCCCCCCCCCCATAGGGTTGCTCTTCCCCATGGGGATGTGGGACCCCCCCCCCCGCCAGGTGCCCCCCCCCTCCAGGGCAAGGCTTGAGAGGGGTATCAAGCCCCCCCCCCCCCCACCTCCAGCCACCCCAAAGCTGCTCTGTCAGCCCCCCCCCCCCAAAAGGGGTCGTGGCCATGGGGGGAAGCGCCCCCCCCGCCCCCCCCCCCATCCCAGGGCGGCTCGTTAGAGGAAGCCGGTAGAGGAAGGGGGGGGGCAGGGCGGGAACACCCCTGTGTGTCCCCCCCCCACGTGTCCATGGAGCTGGGGGGGGGGCACCCAGCAGGCTGGACACAGGAGACCCCCCCCCCCCCCCCCGGGGACCCAGCGGGGGGGGTGGCAGTGAGGTGGGGGAGGGGCAGGGGGGAGTCTAGGAGCTGGGGGGGGGGGCAAACAGGGCCCCCCCATACCCAGTTTTGGGGGGGGGGGGGGCACACAGAGGGAACCCTCATACCCATGGGGGGGGGCACAGGGACACTCCCCACCCCCCCCCCTCCCCTACCCCCCCCAGGTCCAGGAAGGGGAACGGGGCCTGTTGACTGTGGGATGGGAACTCCCTGGGTGTGGGGGGGGGGTCCAGGGGTGTCCCCCCTGCCTGGGTTAAGGGGGGAGGGTCCCTGTGTGAGCCCCTCCCTCAAGCAGTGGCCTCTGGTCGCCTGGGGGACCCCCCCAGTAACGGCAGCGGGGGGGGGGGTTGGTGGGGGGGGGGCAGGACGTCTGGGTTCCTTCTGCCACCCAGGGGGAAGTGGGCAACGGCTGGAGGGGGAGGGAGATGGGGAGCCCCCCCCGCCCCCTCCCTGCCTCGCAGGGGGCTTGGAATTGGGGGGGGGCTGCTGGTGATGTTGGGGGTCCCAGGGTGCCTGGCACTGGGGGAGGGGGGGGGGCAAGAAAGGTGGTAGCCGGGGGGGGGGGTGGTTCTGGGGACCCCCAGCCCCAGGGGGGCTCGGAGCTTAAGGGTCCTGGGGGGGGCTCGGTGTTGGGGGGTCATGGGGGGGGCTCGGTGTTGGGGGGTCATGGGGGGGCTGGGTGTTGGGGGTCCTGGGGGGGGCTCGGTGTTGGGGGGTCATGGGGGGGGCTCGGTGTTGGGGGGTCCTGGGGGGGCTGGGTGTTGGGGGGTCCTGGGACATGGAGCTCCTGGGGGTCCCAGTATTTGGGGGCTCTGAGAGGGTCTCAGTGCTGGGGGTCCCAGTGCAGGGGGGGGGACCTGGGGCACCAGGCTCCTGGGGGTCCCCATTCCTGGGGGTCCCATTCCTGGGGGTCCCCCTTCCTGGGGGTCCCATTCCTGGGGGGGGGTCCCAGCTGCCACTGTCCGGTGCCTGGATCAGTCCCCTGCGCCCCCCACTCACCCTGGGGCACCCATTACCCCCCCCGCCCCGGGCCCCTCACCAACACAGCGAGGAGGACATGGGGTGGCCCCCTGAGGTGGGGGGGGGTCCCCCTGAGGTGGGGGGGTCCCCACCCCTGGAAGGGGGGGGGGTGGAACAGGCACCCAGGCTGCCAGAGCCCCCCTGCCCATGGGGGGGCTGGGGGGTGCCCCCACCCACGGGTGCTGCTGCTGCACCCCTGGGGGCACCAGTGCTGGTTGGTGCTCTCCCCATTATCATGATGGGTCCTATATCGCGACGGGGTCCCTGTATCGTGACGGGGTCCCTGTATCGTGACAGGGTCCTATATCGCGATGGGGTCCCTGTGTCGTGATGGGGTCCCTGTGTCGCGACAGGGTCCCTGTATCATGACAGGGTCCCTGTATCATGACGGGGTCCCTGTATCATGACGGGGTCTCTGTATTGTGACAGGGTCCCTGTATCGTGATGGGGTCCCTGTGTCGTGACGGGGTCCCTGTATCATGACAGGGTCCCTGTATCGCAACGGGGTCCCTGTATCACAATGGGGTCCCTGTATCGCGACGGGGTCCCTGTATCTTGATGGGGTCCTATATCGCGATGGGGTCCCTATATCGCGACGGCGTCCCTGTATCGCGATGGGGTCCCTGTATTGTGACAGGGTCCTATATCGCGACGGGGTCCTATATCACGATGGGGTCCCTGTATCGCAATGGGGTCCCTGTGTTGCGACAGGGTCCCTGTATCATGACAGGGTCCCTGTATCGCGACGGGGTCCCTGTATCGCGATGGGGTCCCTGTATCGCAATGGGGTCCCTGTATCGCGATGGGGTCCCTGTATCGCAACGGGGTCCCTGTATCGTGACAGGGTCCCTGTATCGCGATGGGGTCCCTGTATCGCGATGGGGTCCCTGTATCGCAACGGGGTCCCTGTATCGTGACAGGGTCCCTGTATCGCGATGGGGTCCCTGTATCGTGACAGGGTCCCTGTATCACGACGGGGCCTTGCGTCACCGCCAGCAGCTCCAGTCAGCGGGCGGCTGCTCCGGCCCCACGCCCAGAGGTCACGGTGGAAACCGGAGACAGCGGCGCAAGTCGAGGGGCCACCGCCCAGCGCGGTGACGCGGCGGCGACGCCGGGGCCGGGCAGCGCGGGCTGGCACGGGTGTGCACTGTGATGGCACCGGTGTGCGCGGGGACACCGGTGGGAATGGTGGCACCACCCTGCAGGGCGATAGTGGGGCCAATGGTGACACTGGTGATGCCAGAGGGGATGGTGGCACGGGTGTGAGCGGTGACGCTGGGGCACATGGTGGCACTGGTGTGAATGGTGGCACTGGTGTGCTGGTGACACTGGTGTGAATGGTGACACTGGTGCACATGGTGGCACTGGTGTGAATGGTGGCACTGGTGCGCATGGTGGCACTGGTGTAAATGGTGGCACTGGTGTGCTGGTGACACTGGTGTGAATGGGGACACTGGTGTGCTGGTGACGCTGGTGCACACGGTGGCACTGGTGTGAATGGGGACACTGGTGTGAATGGTGGCGCTGGTGTGAATGGTGACGCTGGTGTGAATGGGGACACTGGTGCACACGGTGACACTGGTGCACACGGTGACACTGGTGCACACGGTGGCACTGGTGTGAATGGGGACACTGGTGCACATGGTGACACTGGTGCGCATGGTGGCACTGGTGTGAATGGTGACACTGGTGCATATGGTGACACTGGGGTGCACGGTGACACCAGCCCCGGCTCACACAACCCGTGCCAGCAGAGTCTGGCAGTGTGGCATGGCCACTGTCACCGCCACGCCACCATCACCACTGTGCCACTGTCACCATCATGCCACCATCACCACCGTGCCACCATCACTGTCACCACCGTGCCACCATCACCACTGTGCCACCGTCACCATCACCACTGTGCCACTATCACTGTCACCATCATGCCACTGTCACCACCGTGCCACCATCACCACCGTGCCACCATCACTGTCACCACCGTGCCACCATCACCCCTGTGCCACTGTCACCACCACGCCACCATCACTGTCACCACTGTGCCACCATCACCACTGTGCCACTATCACTGTCACCATCATGCCATTGTCATCACTGTGCCACCATCACTGTCACCACCATGCCACCGTCACCACCGTGCCACCGTCACCCCTGTGCCACCATCACCCCTGTGCCACCACCGTCCCCACCTTGGGGTGTCCAGCACCCCGTTACCATGCGGATCCCAGGAGGGACCATGGGGAGTTGGGGGGTCCCATCCTGACCCCTCACCCTGTGTCCCCCCCCAGCTTCGAGGTGGAGAATGGCCCCTCGCCGGGCCGCAGCCCCCCGGACCCCCAGGCCAGCCCGGGGCTGGTGCTGCTCCCCGGGGCGGCCCCCGGCCAGCGCCGCGAGTCCTTCCTGTACCGCTCGGACAGCGACTACGACGCCTCCCCCAAGAGCATGTCCCGCAACTCCTCCATCGCCAGCGAGGCGTGAGTGGGACCCCCGGACCCTGCCCCCCGCCCCAGACCCCACAGAGACCCCTGACCCCGGACACTGACCCCACAGAGACCCCTGACCCCCGGCCCCAGACCCCACAGAGACCCCTGACCCCCAAACCCTGACCCCCTGACCCCCGGCCCCTGCCCCACGGCCCAGACCACACAGAGACCCCTGACCCCCGGACACTGACCCCCTGACCCCCGGACCCTGCCCCCCGCCCCAGACCCCACAGAGACCCCTGACCCCCCAAACCCTGACCCCCACCCCCAGACCCCACAGAGCCCCCTGACCCCCCAAACCCTGACCCCCCAGCTCTCAGACCCCACAGAGCCCCCCGACACCCAAACCCTGACCCTCCAGATCCCAGACCCCCCGGATTCCCCCTGACCCCCAAACCCCGACCCCCAGCCCCTGACCCCACAGAGCCCCCCGACCCCCGGATCCTGACCCCTGACCCCAGACCCCACAGAGCCCCCCGACCCCCAGCCCCTGCCCCCCGCCCCAGACCCCACAGAGACCCCTGACCCCCGGACACTGACCCCACAGAGCCCCCTGACCCCCAAGCCCTGACCCCCTGACCCCCGGCCCCTGCCCCCTGCCCCAGACCCCACAGAGCCCCCTGACCCCCAAACCCTGACCCCCTGACCCCCGGACCCTGCCCCCCGCCCCAGACCCCACAGAGACCCCTGACCCCCCAAACCCTGACCCCCTGACCCCCGGACCCTGCCCCCCGCCCCAGACCCCACAGAGCCCCCTGACCCCCGGACACTGACCCCACAGAGCCCCCCGACCCCCAGCCCCTGCCCCCCGCCCCAGACCCCACAGAGCCCCCTGACCCCCAAACCCTGACCCCCCAGATCCCAGATCCCCCGGTTCCCTTTGATCCCCGTAACCCTGACCCTCCAGATCCCAGACCCCCCAGAGCCCCCTGACCCCCAGACCCTGACCCCCCAGATCCCAGACCCCACAGAGCCCCCTGACCCCCAGACCCTGACCCCACAGATCCCCCTGACCCCCGGACCCTGACCCCCCAGATCCCAGACCCCACAGAGCCCCCTGACCCCCAAACCCTGTCCCCCGGCCCCAGACCCCACAGAGCCCCCCGATCCCCGGACCCTGCCCCCCGGCCCCAGACCCCACAGAGCCCCCCAACCCCCGGCCCCCAGGCCCCCAGACCCCACAGAGCCCCCTGATCCCCATAACCCTGCCCCCCGGCCCACAGACCCCACAGAGCCCCCTGACCCCCAAACCCTGAGCCCCCAGATCCCAGACTCCACAGAGCCCCCTGACCCCCAAACCCTGACCCCCCCAGATCCCAGACCCCACAGAGCCCACCGACCCCCAGACCCTGAGCCCCCAGATTCCAGACCCCCCGGATTCCCCCTGACCCCCAAACCCTGAGCCCCCAGATCCCAGACCCCACAGAGCCCCCCGACCCCCAGCCCCTGACCCCACAGAGCCCCCCGACCCCCAGTCCCTGCCCCCCGCCCCAGACCCCACAGAGCCCCCTGACCCCCGGCCCCAGACCCCACAGAGCCCCCCGACCCCCAAACCCTGAGCCCCGAGCTCCCAGACCCCACAGAGCCCCCCGACCCCCGGACCCTGCCCCCCGGCCCCAGACCCCACAGAGCCCCCCGACCCCCGGACCCTGACCCCCCAGATCCCAGACCCCACAGAGCCCCCTGATCCCCATAACCCTGACCCCTGGCCCCAGATCCCCCAGAGCCCCCTGACCCCCAAACCCTGGCCCCCTGACCCCCAAACCCTGCCCCCCCTGCCCCCAGACCCCCCAGATCCCCTCGACCCCCAAACCCTGCCTCCCCAGACCCCCCAGATCCCCCAGACCCCCAAACCCTGACCCCCCGGCCCCCAGATCCACCAGATGCCCCTGACCCCCAAACCCTGCCCCCCTGGCCCTCAGACCCCCAGATTCCCCCCGACCCCCAAACCCTGCCCCCTGGCCCCCTGAACCCCCAGATCCCCCTGGGGATGCCCCAGGTATGACCCCCCCCCCTCCACTGCCCCTAATCTCTCCCCCTGGACACCCCCCAGGGGGACCATGTGCCCCCCCAGCGTGGGTGGGGGGGCTGAGGGGGAACAGTCCCCACCCACTGACCCCCCCCCCTTCCTCTTGCAGCCACACCGAGGACCTGATCGTCACCCCCTTCGCCCAGGTAGGGTGTGGGGGGGGTCCCCAGAGGGTCCCCAGGGGGGTCCCCAGAGGGGGGGTGTCTCTGGGATGGGGCGCAGGATTGGGCCCTGTGCCCCAAGCCTTGGGGGGGGGGGGCGGGGGGGGGCTTGGCTCTGATGCTCGGGGGTTTTGGTGATCTGGGGTCCCTGGGGGTTGGGGGTTTGGGGGTCCCTGACCCCCCCCCCGCCCTGTGTCCCCCCCCCCCCCAGGTGCTGGCGAGTCTCCGCAGCGTCCGCAGCAACTTCTCCATCCTGGCCAACGTCCCCACCCCCACGGCCAGCAAGTGAGTGACCCCAACTGGGACCCCAACTGGGACCCCCAACTGGGACCCTGACCCTGGGCAGGGGTCCCAACCAGCCCTGACTCACACCCCCCCCCACCCTGTGTGTCCCCCCCCACCACAGGCGGTCGCCCATCGGCTCCCAGCCCCCCCCCTGCAAGGCCACACTCTCCGGTAAGGGGGGGCTCAGGCAGGGGGGAGGGAGGGAAAAGGAGGGGAAACTGAGGCACGGCACTGGGAACCCCCATCTCCCCCAGTTCCTGGGGTACCCATCCTTGGGGGGGTCCCTGCAGCCCACCCCCACCCCTATTCCAAGGGGAGTGGTGGTGCTGGGGGGCTCGGGTGGTGCCTGACCCCCCCACCCCCCCCCACAGAGGAGACGTCCCAGCAGCTGGCCCGGGAGACGCTGGAGGAACTGGACTGGTGCCTGGACCAGCTGGAGACCCTCCAGACCCACCGAGCCGTCAGCGAGATGGCCTCCAACAAGGTGGGCGCGGCGCTGGGGCGGCACTGGGAGGGGACTGGGACGGCGCTGGGATGGGACTGGGACGGCACTGGGGCGGCACTGGGACGGCACTGGGACGGCACTGGGACGGCGCTGGGATGGCGCTGGGATGAGGCTGGGATGGCGCTGGGGCAGCACTGGGATGGGACTGGGAAGGCACTGGGATGGCGCTGGGATGGCGCTGGGACGGCACTGGGATGGCGCTGGGATGGGACTGGAATGGCACTGGGACGGCACTGGGATGGCACTAGGACGGGACTGGAATAGGACTGGGATGGCACTGGGATGGGACTGGAATAGGACTGGAATAGGACTGGGATGGCACTGGGACAGGACTGGAATAGGCCTGGGGCGGCACTGGGATGGCAGTGGGATGGCACTGGGATGGGACTGGAATAGGACTGGCATAAAACTGGGATGGCACTGGGGCGGCACTGGGACGGGACTGGGATGGCGCTGGGATGGGACTGGAATAGGACTGGAATGGCACTGGGCTGGGACTGGAATAGGACTGGGATGGCACTGGGATGGCACTAGGACGGGACTGGAATGGCACTGGGATGGCACTGGGCTGGGACTGGAATAGGACTGGGATGGCACTGGGATGGCACTAGGACGGGACTGGAATAGGACTGGAATGGCACTGGGATGGCACTGGGCTGGGACTGGAATAGGACTGGGATGGCACTGGGATGGCACTAGGACGGGACTGGAATAGGACTGGAATGGCACTGGGATGGCACTGGGCTGGGACTGGAATAGGACTGGGATGGCACTGGGATGGCACTAGGACGGGACTGGAATAGGACTGGGATGGCACTGGGATGGCACTTGGATGGGACTGGAATGGCACTGGGAAGGCACTGGGACAGCACTGGAATAGGACTGGGATGGCACTGGGATGGGACTGGAATAGGACTGGAATGGCGCTGGGATGGCACTGGGAAGGCACTGGGATGGCACTAGGACGGCACTGGAATGGCACTGGAAAGGCACTTGGATGGGACTGGAATAGGACTGGAATGGCACTGGGATGGCACTGGGAAGGCACTGGGATGGCACTGGGATGGCACTAGGACATGACTGGAATGGGACTGAGATGGCACTAGGATGGGACTGGAATAGGACTGGGATGGCACTGGAACGGCACTGGAATAGGACTGGGATGGTACTGGGATGGGACTGCAATGCCACTGGGATGGCACTGGGACAGGACTGGAATAGGACTGGGGTGGCATTGGGATGGCGCTGGGATGGGACTGGGATGGCACTGGGATGGGACTGGAAGTGGACTGGGATGCACTGGGATGCACTGGGACGCCGTGCCGTGGGAGGGGGATGGGATGGGGCCGGGCACAGGCGCTGCTGTGACATGGGACCCCCGTGTGTCCCCAGCGTCCCCCCGGTGCCGCCGGCGGGGGGGTCCCGTCCCCCCCTCAGTGTGTGTGTGGGGAGGTCCCATCCCATTGCTGGGGGGTCCGGGGGGGTCCCGTCCCCCCCCAGTGTGTGGGGGTCCCATCCCATTGCTGGGGGGTCCTGGGGGGGAGTCATGTCCCCCCCAGTGTGTGTGGGGGTCCCATCCCATTGCTGCGGGTCCGGGGGGGTCCCATCCCCCCCAGTGTGTGGGGGTCCCATCCCATTGCTGGGGGGTCTGAGGGGGTCCTGTCCCCCCCAGTGTTGTGGGGGGTCCCATCCCATTGCTGGGGGGTCCGGGGGGGTCCCATCCCCCCTAGTGCGGGGGGGTCCCATCCCATTGCTGGGGGTCCGGGGGGGTCCTGTCCCCCCCAGTGTGGGGGGGGTCCCATCCCATTGCTGGGGGGTCCAGGGGGGTCCCATCCCCCCCAGTGTGTGGGGTCCCATCCCATTGCCGGGGGTCCCATCCCCCCCAGTTTGGGGGGGTCCCATCCCACTGCCGGGGGGTCCGGGAGGGGGGTCCTGGCACCCTGGGAAGGTGGGGGGGTGACCCTGGGGGGGTCCCCATCCCAATGGTGGGTCCGAGGGGGGGGGGGTGACCCCGGGGTGGGGGAGGGTGGGGGGGTGATCAGGCCCCCCCCTCGCCCCTCCCCCCCAGCGCTGCGGGGGGGCCGTGGCCGTGGGGGGGGGGTGCGGGGGGGTGCGGGGGGGGCCGTGGCCGTGCGGGGGGGTGTGCGGGGCGTGGGGGGGGGGGGGGGCCGTGGGCAGGGCCGGGGGGAGGAGCGAGGCCCCGCAGCCCCGCGCAGGCGTGCGGGTGCCCCCCCCACCCCCACCTCATCCACCCCCCCCCCGCGCCCGGCGCTCCGCGGCCTCCGCAGCCCCGACGGGACCCCGCGGTGTCCGGCGCCCCCCCCGCGCCCCCCCCGCGCCCCCCCCTCACCACCACCACCCCCCACCCCGCATCCCCCCCCCCCCCAGCCCCCCCCCAGCATCCTCCCGCATCCTCCCTGCACCCCCCTCGTCTCATCCCCCCCCCCCCCCAGCACCTCCACATCCCTCCCCGCACCCCACATCCCCCCCCCCGGACCCCCCCGAGTCCCCCCCCAGCCCCCTCCATCCCCCTGCGACCCCCCCCCCCCATCCCGGGCGCGCTCTCCTTCCCCCCCCCAACACCCCCCCCCACCCTCGATGAGCACTGGGGGCTCCCCCTGACGACCCCCCCCCCCATTTCAAGTGGGGGGGGCCACACCCCTGCAGGACCCTGGGAAGAGGGGGGGGGGGTGGCATCATCTTCTGGAGCAAGGGGGGGGCGGGGGGAGCGATGTGAGGGACCCCCCCGGCCGGGTGCAGCGCCGGGGGGGGGGGGTGTGGGTGGGCTGGCGGTGCCCTCCCAACCCAGGGGGGGGGTCCTGCTACCCCCCCCCGCACGCCGGGTCCCACCGTGCCAATGGCCCCCCCGTGCCCCCCCCCCACCCCTGAGCCTTGAGAGGCTGCGGGTAGGGGGTGCTTGAAGAAGGGGGGGGGGGGGGGGCTGCTTTGGGGGGGACCCCCGGTTGCTTTGGGGTGGCGGGGGGGGGCTCAGAGCCCCCCGGCCGACCCCCCCCCCGCGGCCAGAAAATGCCCTTGGTGGATTTTTTCTGCGAGACCTGCGCCAAGCCCTGGCTGGTGGGCTGGTGGGACCAGGTAAGGGGGGGGCTATGGGGGGGGTGGGGTGGGGGGAGGACGCACGTTTGACCTTCCCCCCCCACCCCCACCCCGCAATATCACGGTGGGACCCCCCCCAGAGGTAGCCCTGGGGGTGTCACACACACCCCCCCCCCCCCCCCCCATCCCTTTTCCCTGCATGGCATCCCTCCAGCATGGGGGGGGGGTGGGGAGGGTGTGGGGGGGGGCTGTTTGGGCACATATGGCCCCATCGGGCAAGGTCTGCACTGGGGGGGGTTGTGGGGGGGGGCAGCACCCCCCTATTTGTGGCCTGGGGGGGGTAAGGAGGGGGGGGGTTGCACCGTCGCACAGAGACCTGGCAAACTCGTGACATGAGGCAGCAAGTTGAGGGTGGTCGGTTTGCTGGGGGGGGGGGGGGCAGCAGGGCTGATTCCCCCCCCCCAGTCACCACCACCCCCCCCCAGTGGGGACCGGGATGGGGCAGTTGCTATGGAGACTGCGGTTGCCATGGAGATTGGGTGGAGGGTCCTGATTGGCTGATGGGGGAGGGATGCAGGTGATGCTCTTCACCCCCCCCCCAAAGTGTTGGGGGCAATGGGGGGAGAAGGGGGGGGAGTTGGGGGTAAATGAAGGGGGGGGGAGCAACCCCCACCCCTCACCCTGTGATGGGACCCCCGGGGGGGGTGGTGGGGGTGGGGGTGTCAGGTAGCACCCCCTGGGGGGCCACAGTGGGGGTCTGGGCTTTGGGGGGGGGCGCTGGGGGCGGGACACTGCTGACTGTGTTCTCTGGGGAGGGGGCACAAGTGGGGCCCCCCAGCCCCACTCAATCCGGGGCTGTGGGAGGGGGTGGGGGTGGCACAGGCCCTGTACCCCCCCCCAGCCCCCCAACCCCCCCCCAGAGCCCCCCCCAGCCCCGCAGCCGGTGCTGAGGGATGAGTCACTGCGGGGGGGGGCGGGGGGGGCAGCATCCGGGCCCCACTCAAGGACAGTGAGGACTCGGGGGGACGTGGCCCGGTGCCACAGACCCCCCCCCGGGCTGGGGGGACACCCCTGGGTGCCCCCAGTTGGGGGGGGGTCTGGGACGGTGGCTCCCAGTGCTCCCAGTGGCTCCCCCCCCCCCAGTGATGGGGCCCGTGCGCAGCGTCCCGGCTTCTTCCCTGGGGCACAGCTGGGCTGGCCCCTCCTGTCCCCATGTCTGTCTGTCCCCGTGTCTGTCTGTTTGTCTGTCTGTCTGTCCCCCCTGCCCTGTCCCCATGTCTGTCCTGTCCTTGTCCCACCCCCTGTCCCCATGTCTGTCTGTCCCCGTGTCTGTCTGTCCCCGTGTCTGTCTGTCTGTCTGTCTGTCCCCCCTGCCCTGTCCCCGTGTCTGTCCTGTCCTTGTCCCACCCCTTGTCCCCATGGCTGGGTGTCCCCATGGCTGTGTCTGTCCCCGTGTCCATCTGTCCTTGTGTCTGTCCTGTCCCCATGTCCATCTGTCCCCATGTCCGTCTGTCCCCACGTCTGTCTGTCCCCATGTCTGTCTGTCCCCGTGTCCATCTGTCCTTGTGTCTGTCCTGTCCCCATGTCCGTCTGTCCACACGTCTGTCTGTCCCCATGTCTGTCTGTCCCCGTGTCCATCTGTCCTTGTGTCTGTCCTGTCCCCATGTCCGTCTGTGCCCATGTCTGGTCCATCCCTATCTCCATGTCTGTCTGTCCCCATGTCCGTCTGTCCCCACATCCATCCCATCCCTGTCCCCATGTCCGTCTGTCCACACGTCTGTCTGTCCCCATGTCCGTCTGTCCTCACATCCATCCCACCCCTGTCCCCACATCTGTCTGTCCCCATGTCTATCTGTCCCCATGTCTGGTCCATCCCTGTCCCCATGTCCGTCTGTCCCGTCTGTCTGTCCCCATGTCTGTCTGTCCCCACGTCTGTCTGTCCCCATGTCTGTCCATCCCTACGTCTGGTCCATCCCTGTCCCCATGTCTGCCTGTCCACACGTCTGCCCATCCCCATGTCTGGTCCATCCCTGTCCCCACTTCTGTCTGTCCCCACGTCTGTCTGTCCCCATGTCTGTCTGTCTGTCCCCACGTCTGGTCCATCCCTGTCCCCACATCTGTCTGTCCCCACGTCTGTCTGTCCAAATGTCTGGTCCATACCTGTCCCCATGTCTGTCCATCCCCATGTCTGGTCCCATGTCTGTCCCCACATCTGTCCATCCCCACGTCTGTCTGTCCCCACGTCTGTCTGTCCCCACGTCTGGTCCATTCCTGTCCCCATGTCTGTCTGTCCCCATGTCTGTCTGTCCCCACATCCATCCCACCCCTGTCCCCACGTCCGTCTGTCCCCACGTCTGTCTGTCCCCACGTCTGGTCCATTCCTGTCCCCATGTCTGTCTGTCCCCATGTCTGTCCCCACATCCATCCCACCCCTGTCCTCACGTCCGTCTGTCCCCACGTCTGTCCATCCCCATGTCTGTCTGTCCCCATGTCCGTCTGTCCCCACATCTGGTCCATCCCTGTCCCCATGTCCGTCTGTCCCCACGTCTGTCTGTCCCCATGTCTGGTCCATCCCTGTCCCCACGTCTGTCCATCCCCACGTCTGGTCCATCCCTGTCCCCACGTCCGTCTGTCCCCATGTCCGTCTGTCCCCACGTCTGTCTGTCCCCAGTCTGTCTGTCCCCCATCCAGCCTGACCGCCCCCATCCCCCCTCCAGCTGTTCACCCCTCCCCAGGGTCTGACCCCAGAGCCGGGACTGGGGTGTGTGGGGTTGGGGGTGGGGGGTGTCCCCGGAGCCGGGGGGTGTCCCCGGGGCCAGGGGGTGTCCCCAGGGCCGGGGGGGCGCTGGGGGGCTGCCCCTCACCCCCTTTCCCCCCCAGTTCAAGAGGATGCTGAACCGGGAGCTGACCCACCTCTCCGAGATGAGCCGCTCGGGCAACCAGGTCTCCGAGTACATCTCCAGCACCTTCCTGGGTGAGACCCCCGGGACCCCTCCCCACGGCCTCCAGCACCCCCAGAACCCCTGCCAGACCCCCCCCACAGCCTCCAGCACCCCCAGAACCCCGGCCAGACCCCCCCCACAGCCTCCAGCACCCCCAGGACCCCTGCCAGACCCCCCCCACAGCCTCCAGCACCCCCCAGAACCCCTGCCAGACCCCCCCACGGCCTCCAGCACCCCCCAGGACCCCTGCCAGACCCCCCCCACAGCCTCCAGCACCCCCCAGGACCCCTGCTAGACCCCCCCCACAGCCTCCAGCACCCCCCAGGACCCCTGCCAGACCCCCCCCACAGCCTCCAGCACCCCCCAGAACCCCTGCCAGACCCCCCCCCACAGCCTCCCCCTCCCTACATCCCTTAACCGAGCCCCCCACCCCATCCCCATAGGGGTGTGTGGGGGTCCCATCCTCTCTGTGTCGTCCCCCCCACCCCCAGGACCCCTCCACCAGCCTTCAGCACCCCCAGAACCCCTGCCAGCCCCCCCCCCCCAGTCTCCCCCTCCCCACATCCCTTAACCGAGCCCCCTGCCCCATCCCCATGGGGGTGTGTGGGGGTCCCATCCTGTGTGTGTGTGTGTCCCAGGACCCCTCCCCCTGGCCTTCAGCACCCTCCAGAACCCCTGCCAGCCCCTCCCCCCCCAAAAACAACCCCTCCCCACATCCCTTAACTGAACCCCCGCCCCATCCCCACGGTGGGGGTGGGGGTCCCATCCTCTCTGTGTCATCCCCCCCACCCCCAGGACCCCTCCCACCAGCCTTCAGCACCCTGCCAGCCCCTCCCCCCCCACAGCCTCCCCCTCCCCACATCCCTTAACCGAGCCCCCTGCCCCATCCCCACGGGGGGGGTGGGTGGGGGGGTCCCATCCTCTGTCTGTGTGTCCCCCCTCCCCAGACAAGCAGCACGAGGTGGAGATCCTGGCCCCCTGCCCCAAGGAGAGGGAGAAGAAGCGGCGGCAGCCGCCCCCCATGGGGCAGATCAGTGGGGTGAAGAAGCTGCCCCCCGGCTCCGGCCCCGGCGGCTCCGGCGTCCCCCGATTCGGTGTCAAGACCGACCGGGAGGAGCTGCTGGGAAAGGTGATGAGCTGTACTGGGACCAGCCTGGGATGGGGGGGCTGGGAGTCAGGTGGGGGCTGTACCCACCACCCCCCACTTTGTATCCCCCTCCCAGGAGCTCGACAACCTCAACAAGTGGGGGCTGAACATCTTCCGTGTCTCCGAGTACTCCAACCACCGCTCGCTCAGCTGTATCATGTACACCATATTCCAGGTACAACCCGCCCCCCCGACACCCCCAGACCCACTGTGAGAGGATGAGGGGGGTCTGAGCATCCCCCGACACCCCCAGACCCCCTGCGGGAGGATGAGGGGGGTCTGAGCATCCCCCGACACCCCCAGACCCCCTGCGGGAGGTGAGGGGGGTCTGAGCATCCCCCACCCCCCTGCGGGAGGATGAGAGGGGTCTGAGCATCCCCCAACCACCAGCACCCTGTGAGAGGCTGAGGGGGGCTCTGAGCATCCCCCGACCCCCTGCGGGAGGATGAGGGGGGGTCTGAGCATCCCCCGACCCCTGTGAGAGGCTGAGGGGGGTCTGAGCATCCCCTGACCCACTGCAGGAGGATGAGGGGGGGTCTGAGCATCCCCCACCCCCTGTGAGAGGCTGAGGGGGGTCTGAGCATCCCCCAACCCCCTGCGGGAGGATGAGGGGGGTCTGAGCATCCCCCAACCCCTGTGAGAGGCTGGGCGGGGGGGTCTGAGCATCCCCTGACCCACTGCGGGAGGATGAGGGGGGTCTGAGCATCCCCTGACCCCTTTTGGAGGATGAGGGGGGTCTGAGCATCCCCCGACCCCCTGCGAGAGGATGAGGGGGGTCTGAGCATCCCCCAAACCCCTGCGGGAGGATGAGGGGGGTCTGAGCATCCCCCGACACCCCCACACCCCCTGTGGGAGGATGAGGGGGGTCTGAGCATCCCCTGACCCCCTGCGGGAGGATGAAGGGGGTCTGAGCATCCCCCGACACCCCCAGACCCCCTGCGGGAGGATGAGGGGGGGTCTGAGCATCCCCCGACACCCCCACAACCCCTGCGGGAGGCTGAGGGGGGTCTGAGCATCCCCCAACCCCTGTGGGAGGCTGAGGGGGGGTCTGAGCATCCCCCAACCCCTGCGGGAGGATGAGGGGGGTCTGAGCATCCCCCGACCCCCCGACCCCCTGCGGGAGGATGAGGGGGGTCTGAGCATCTCCCACCCCCTGTGAGAGGCTGGGGGGGGGGGGTCTGAGCATCCCCTGACCCCTTTTGGAGGATGAGGGGGGTCTGAGCATCCCCTGACCCTTGTGGGAGGATGAGGGGGGTCTGAGCATCCCCCGACCCCTGTGAGAGGCTGAGGGGGGTCTGAGCATCCCCTGACCCCTGTGGGAGGCTGAGGGGGGTCTGAGCATCCCCCACCCCCTGTGAGAGGATGAGGGGGCTCTGAGCATCCCCCAAACCCCTGTGGGAGGCTGAGGGGGGGTCTGAGCATCCCCCAACCCCTGCGGGAGGCTGAGGGGGGTCTGAGCATCCCCCACCCCCTGTGAGAGGCTGGGGGGGGGGTCTGAGCATCCCCTGACCCACTGCAGGAGGATGAGGGGGGGTGTCTGAGCATCCCCCAACCCCTGTGGGAGGCTGGGGGGGGGGGGTCTGAGCATCCCCTGACCCACTGTAGGAGGATGAGGGGGGGGTCTGAGCATCCCCTGACCCCTGTGGGAGGATGAGGGGGGGTCTGAGCATCCCCCACCCCCTGTGGGAGGCTGAGGGGGGTCTGAGCATCCCCTGACCCCCTGACCCCTGCGGGAGGCTGAGGGGGGTCTGAGCATCCCCTGACCCCTGCGGGAGGATGAGGGGGGTCTGAGCATCCCCCAAACCCCTGCGGGAGGATGAGGGGGGTCTGAGCATCCCCCGACACCCCCAGACCCCCTGCGGGAGGATGAGGGGGGTCTGAGCATCCCCTGACCCCCTGCGGGAGGATGAGGGGGGTCTGAGCATCCCCCGACACCCCCAGACCCCCTGCGGGAGGATGAGGGGGGTCTGAGCATCCCCCAAACCCCTGCGGGAGGATGAGGGGGGTCTGAGCATCCCCCGACACCCCCTGCGGGAGGATGAGGGGGGTCTGAGCATCCCCCACACCCCCTGCGGGAGGATGAGGGGGGTCTGAGCATCCCCCAAACCCCTGCGGGAGGATGAGGGGGGTCTGAGCATCCCCCGACACCCCCACACCCCCTGTGGGAGGATGAGGGGGGTCTGAGCATCCCCTGACCCCCTGCGGGAGGATGAAGGGGGTCTGAGCATCCCCCGACACCCCCAGACCCCCTGCGGGAGGATGAGGGGGGGTCTGAGCATCCCCCGACACCCCCACAACCCCTGTGGGAGGATGAAGGGGGTCTGAGCATCCCCCGACACCCCCACAACCCCTGCGGGAGGCTGAGGGGGGTCTGAGCATCCCCCAACCCCTGTGGGAGGCTGAGGGGGGGTCTGAGCATCCCCCAACCCCTGCGGGAGGATGAGGGGGGTCTGAGCATCCCCCGACCCCCCGACCCCCTGCGGGAGGATGAGGGGGGTCTGAGCATCTCCCACCCCCTGTGAGAGGCTGGGGGGGGGGGGTCTGAGCATCCCCTGACCCCTTTTGGAGGATGAGGGGGGTCTGAGCATCCCCTGACCCTTGTGGGAGGATGAGGGGGGTCTGAGCATCCCCCGACCCCTGTGAGAGGCTGAGGGGGGTCTGAGCATCCCCTGACCCCTGTGGGAGGCTGAGGGGGGTCTGAGCATCCCCCACCCCCTGTGAGAGGATGAGGGGGCTCTGAGCATCCCCCAAACCCCTGTGGGAGGCTGAGGGGGGGTCTGAGCATCCCCCAACCCCTGCGGGAGGCTGAGGGGGGTCTGAGCATCCCCCACCCCCTGTGAGAGGCTGGGGGGGGGGTCTGAGCATCCCCTGACCCACTGCAGGAGGATGAGGGGGGGTGTCTGAGCATCCCCCAACCCCTGTGGGAGGCTGGGGGGGGGGGTCTGAGCATCCCCTGACCCACTGTAGGAGGATGAGGGGGGGGTCTGAGCATCCCCCACCCCCTGTGGGAGGCTGAGGGGGGTCTGAGCATCCCCTGACCCCCTGACCCCTGCGGGAGGCTGAGGGGGGTCTGAGCATCCCCTGACCCCTGTGAGAGGCTGAGGGGGGTCTGAGCATCCCCCAACCCCTGTGGGAGGCTGAGGGGGGTCTGAGCATCCCCTGACCCCCTGCGGGATGATGAGGGAGGGGTCTGAGCATCCCCCAACCCCTGTGAGAGGCTGAGGGGGGTCTGAGCATCCCCCAACCCCCTGTGAGAGGCTGGGGGGGGTCTGAGCATCCCCCAACCCCCTGCGGGAGGATGAGGGGGGGTCTGAGCATCCCCTGACTCCCTGTGAGAAGCTGGGGGGGGTCTGAGCATCCCCCAACTCCCTGTGGGAGGCTGAGGGGGGGTCTGAGCATCCCCCAACCACCAGCACCCTGTGAGAGGCTGAGGGGGGGTCTGAGCATCCCCCACCCCTGTGAGAGGCTGAGGGGGGGTCTGAGCATCCCCCAACTGCCAGCACCCTGTGAGAGGCTGAGGGGGGGTCTGAGCATCCCCCAGCACCCTGTGAGAGGCTGGGGGGGGTCTGAGCATCCCCCAACCCCCCGACCCCCTGTGAGAGGCTGAGGGGGGTCTGAGCATCCCCCGACCCCCTGCGGGAGGATGAGGGGGGTCTGAGCATCCCCCACCCCCTGTGAGAGTCTGAGGGAGGGGTCTGAGCATCCCCCAACCCCCTGTGGGAGGCTGAGGGGGGTCTGAGCATCCCCCACCCCCCTGTGGGAGGCTGAGGGGGGGGTCTGAGCATCCTCCACCCCCTGTGGGAGGCTGAGGGGGGTCTGAGCATCCCCTGACCCCCCGACCCCTGCGGGAGGATGAGGGGGGTCTGAGCATCCCCCGACCCCTGTGAGAGGCTGAGGGGGGTCTGAGCATCCCCCACCCCCTGTGAGAAGCTGGGGGGGGGGGGGTCTGAGCATCCCCTGACCCCTTTTGGAGGATGAGGGGGGTCTGAGCATCCCCTGACCCTTGTGGGAGGATGAGGGGGGGTCTGAGCATCCCCCACCCCCTGTGAGAGGCTGGGGGGGGGGTCTGAGCATCCCCTGACCCACTGCAGGAGGATGAGGGGGGGTCTGAGCATCCCCCGACCCCCTGTGGGAGGCTGGGGGGGGGTCTGAGCATCCCCCAACCACCAGCACCCTGTGAGAGGCTGAGGTGGGGTCTGAGCATCCCCTGACCCACTGCAGGAGGATGAGGGGGGTCTGAGCATCCCCCACCCCCTGTGGGAGGCTGAGGGGGGGTCTGAGCATCCTCCACCCCCTGTGAGAGGCTGGGGGGGGGTCTGAGCATCCTCCACCCCCTGTGAGAGGCTGGGGGGGGGTCTGAGCATCCCCCACCCCCTGTGAGAGGCTGGGGGGGGGTCTGAGCATCCCCCACCCCCCGAGCAGGAGCGGGAGCTGGTGAAGACCTTCCGGATCCCGGTGGAGACGCTCTTGACCTACACCCTGACCTTGGAGGACCACTACCACGCCGACGTCGCCTACCACAACAGCCTGCACGCCGCTGACGTCATGCAGTCCACCCACGTGCTGCTGGCCACGCCCGCCCTCGACGTGAGCCCCCTCCCCACCCCTGGGATATGGGGGGGTGGGGGGAACCATCCCCTGGGGGCGGCTGGAGGGAGATGGGGAACGGGGGGGGTGTGTGTGGAGCGGGGGTTGAGGTGATGGGGACAGCAGGTGATGGGGTTTCTGGGTGGTGGGGTGGATGGATGTTGGGGGCTCCAGATGTTGGGGGCTCCAGATGTTGGGGGCTCCAGATGTTGGGGTCCCTAGGTATTGGGGTCCCCAAAGGACATGGTCCCCAGATGTTGGGGTCCCCAGATGTAGGGGTCCCCAGTTATTGAGGTCCCCAAAGGACATGGTCCCCAGATGTTGGGGTCTCTGGTTGTTGGGGTCCCTAAGTGGCATGGTCCCAAGATGTCAGGCTCCCCAGATGTTGGAGTCCCCAGATGTTGGGGTCCCTGGTTGTTGGGGTCCCTAAGTGGCATGGTCCCAAGATGTCAGGCTCCCCAGATGTTGGAGTCCCCAGATGTTGGGGTCCCTGGTTATTAGGGTCCCCAGATGTCAGGCTCCCCAGATGTCAGGCTCCCCAGATGTCGGGGTCCCCAGATGTTGGGGTCCCTGGTTATTAGCGTCCCTAAGTGGCATGGTCCCAAGATGTCAGGCTCCCCAGATGTTGGGGTCCCCAGTTATTAGGGTCCTTAAGTGGCATGGTCCCCAGATGTCAGGCTCCCCAGATGTCAGGCTCCCCAGATGCTGGGGTCCCTGGTTGTTGGGGTCCCCAGATGTTGGGGTCCCCAGATGTCGGGGTCCCCAGATGTTGGGGTCCCCAGTTATTGGGGTCCCCAAAGGACATGGTCCCCAGATGTTGGGGTTCCCAGGTGTTGGGCTCCCCAATTATTGGGGTCCCCAAAGGACATAGTCCCCATATATTGGGGTTCCCAGGTGTTGGGGTCCCCAGTTATTGGGGTCCCTAAGTGGCATGGTCCCAAGATGTCAGGCTCCCCAGATGTTGGGGTCCCCAGCTGTTGGGGTCCCTAAGTGGCATGGTCCCCAGATGTTTGGGTCCCCAGATGTTGGGGTCCCCAGTTATTAGGGTCCCTAAGTGGCATGGTCCCCAGATGTCAGGCTCCCCAGATGTCAGGCTCCCCAGATGTTAGGGTCCCTGGTTGTTGGGGTCACCAGATGTCGGGGTCCCCAGATGTTGGGGTCCCTGGTTGTTGGGCTCCCCAGATGTTGGGCTCCCCAAGTGACATGGTCCCAAGACGCCAGGATCACGGGGGGGTCCCCGGGTGCTGGGCCCCCCAAAGAGCGGGGTGCTGGGGCTCGGGGGGTCCCTGGCTGCGGGTGGGTGCTGAGGGCGCCCGGTGCCGCAGGCGGTGTTCACCGACCTGGAGATCCTGGCAGCGCTCTTCGCCGCCGCCATCCACGACGTCGACCACCCCGGCGTCTCCAACCAGTTCCTCATCAACACCAGTGAGTGCAGCCTCGCACGCCCGCCTTGCACGCCCGCCTTGCACACCCACCTTGCACGCCCACCTTGCACGCCCGCCTTGCACACCCACCGGCCTTGCACGCCCACCTTGCACGCCCACCTTGCACGCCCACCTTGCACGCCCGCCTTGCACACCCACCGGCCTCGCACGTCTGCCTTGCACACCCACCTTGCACGCCTGCCTTGCACACCCACTGCCCTTGCCCACCCGCCTTGCACGCCAGCCTTGCACCCACCTTGCACATCCACTGGCCTTGCACACCCACTGGCCTCGCACACCCACTGGCCTCGCACGCCCGCCTTGCACACCCACTGCCCTCGCACGCACGCCTTGCACACCCACTGGCCTTGCCCACCCACTTTGCACGCCTGCCTTGCACCCACTGGCCTTGCACACCCACTGGCCTCGCACGCCTGCTTTGCACGCCCACCTTGCACACCCACCGGCCATGCACACCTGCCTTGCATGCCTGCCTTGCACACCCACTGGCCTCTCACACACACCTGCCTTGCACACCCACCAGCCTTGCACACCCACCGGCCTTGCACGCCCGCCTTGCACACACACCTGCACCCGCCCTGCACACCCACTGGCCTCACGTGCCCACCAGCCTTGCATGTGCACCAGTTTTGCACACGTGTCTCACCTCTCCCCTCGCACACGTATGTTGCCCCCCCCCCTTTGCCCTGCCCTGCCCTGCCCTGGCACACATGTGTCCCCCCTGCACCCCCCCCCCCCCCCCGGCACACACGTGTCCCCCTGCACCCCCTGCCCTGGCACAAGTGTCCCCCCCCACCCTAGCACACATGTGCCCCTGACCCCCCCCCACCCTGGCACACATGTGTGTCCCCCCACCCTGGCACATGCGTGTCCCCCTGCCCCGGCACACGTGTGTCCCCTGCTCTGGCACATGCGTGTCCCCCCTGCCCTGGCACAAGTGTGTGTGTATCCCCGCCCTGACACACATGTCCCCCTGACACCCCTCACCCTGGCACACGTGTCCCCCCACCCTGGCACACGTGTGTCCCCCCTGCCCTGGCACACATGTCCCCCTGACCCCCCCCCCCCCGCCCTGGCACACGCGTGTGTCCCCCGCCCTGGCACACGTGTCCCCCCGCCCTGGCACACGTGTCCCCTGCCCTGGCACACATGTCCCCCTGACCCCTCTGCCCTGGCACACATGTCCCCCCGACACCCCCCACCCTGACACACGTGTCCCCCTGACACCCCACGCCCTGGCACACATGTCCCCCCCACCCTGACACGCGTGTCCCCCGCCCTGGCACACGCGTGTGCGTCGCCGCAGACTCGGAGCTGGCGCTGATGTACAACGACGAGTCGGTGCTGGAGAACCACCACCTGGCCGTGGGCTTCAAGCTGCTGCAGGAGGAGAACTGCGACATCTTCCAGAACCTCAGCAAGCGCCAGCGCCAGACCCTGCGCAAGATGGTCATCGACATGGTCAGCCCCCTCCCCAAAACCCCCCCATCCCATCCCATCCCATCCCATCCCATCCCATCCCATCCCATCCCCATCCCCATCCCCATCCCATCCCATCCCATCCCATCCCCATCCCCATCCCCATCCATCCCATCCCATCCCATCCCCATCCCCATCCCCATCCCCATCCCATCCCATCCCATCCCCATCCCCATCCCCATCCCCATCCCCATCCCCATCCCATCCCATCCCCATCCCATCCCCATCCCATCCCATCCCATCCCATCCCCATCCCATCCCATCCCCATCCCACCCCATCCCCATCCCCATCCCCATCCCCATCCCCATCCCATCCCATCCCATCCCACCCCATCCCCATCCCCATCCCATCCCCATCCCACCCCATCCCCATCCCCATCCCATCCCCATCCCCATCTCCATCCCCATCCCATCCCATCCCATCCCATCCCATCCCATCCCACCCCATCCCCATCCCATCCCACCCCATCCCATCCCATTCCATCCCATCCCCATCCCATCCCCATCCCATCCCCATCCCACCCCATCCCATCCCCATCCCCATCCCCATCCCCATCCCCATCCCATCCCATCCCATCCCACCCCATCCCATCCCATCCCTCCCTGGCACGGGGTGGGGGTCCCATCCTGACCCTTCCCACCCCTCCCCAAGGTGCTGGCCACTGACATGTCCAAGCACATGAGCCTCTTGGCCGACCTCAAGACGATGGTGGAGACCAAGAAGGTGACGAGCTCTGGGGTGCTGCTGCTGGACAACTACACGGACAGGATCCAGGTCTGGGGTGGGGGGGGGTGGGGGGGGGAAAAAGGGGGTGTTGGGTGGTGGGGACAGGTCTGGGCAGGGTTTTTGGGGGTGCCTGATGGGGTGTTTGTTTTGGGGGGGGGTGTGGGGACAGGTCTGGGCAGGGTTTTGGGGGTGCCTGATGGGGTGTTTGTTTTGGGGAGGTGGGGGGAGAAAGGGGGGGTGTTGGGTGTGGGGGGACAGGTCTGGGCAGGGTTTTGGGGTGCCTGATGGGGTGTTTGTTGTGGGGGGAGGGGTGGTGTTGGGTGTAGGGACAGGTCTGGGCAGGGTTTTGGGGTGCCTGATGGGGTGTTTGTTTTGGGGGGGTGTGGGGAGAGGTCTGGGCAGGGTTTTGGGGTGCCTGATGGGGTGTTTGTTGTGGGGGGGGGTGGGGGGAAAAAGAGGGGGTGTTGGGTGTGGGGGGAGAGGTCTGGGCAGGGTTTTGGGGTGCCTGACAGGGTGTTTGTTGTGGGGGGGATGGGGGGACAGGTCTGGGCAGGGTTTTGGGGTGCCTGACGGGGTGTTTGTTGTGGGGGGGGTGGGGGGAGAGGTCTGGGCAGGGTTTTGGGGTGCCTGATGGGGTGTTTGTTGTGGGGGGGGTGGGGGGACAGGTCTGGGCAGGGTTTTGGGGTGCCTGACGGGGTGTTTGTTGTGGGGGGGGTGGGGGGTGTTGGGTGTGGGGGGAGAGGTCTGGGCAGGGTTTTGGGGTGCCTGATGGGGTGTTTGTTTTGGGGGGGGTGTAGGGACAGGTCTGGGCAGGGTTTTGGGGTGCCTGACAGGGTGTTTGTTGTGGGGGGGGTGTGGGGAGAGGTCTGGGCAGGGTTTTGGGGTGCCTGACGGGGTGTTTGTTGTGGGGGGAGAGGTCTGGGCAGGGTTTTGGGGTGCCTGACGGGGTGTTTGTTGTGGGGGGGTGTGTGTGGTTGTCGCAGGTGCTGAGGAACATGGTGCACTGTGCCGACCTGAGCAACCCCACCAAGCCGCTGGCGCTGTACCGCCAGTGGACGGAGCGCATCATGGAGGAGTTCTTCCGGCAGGGAGACCGCGAGCGCGAGCGCGGCATGGAGATCAGCCCCATGTGCGACAAGCACACGGCCTCGGTCGAGAAGTCACAGGTGTGGGGGGCTGGGGGGGCACTGGGGGGCTGGGGGGGCCCCATGTGCGACAAGCACACGGCCTCCGTGGAGAAGTCACAGGTGTGGGGGCTGGGGGGGCTGGGGGGGCTTTGGGGGCTGGGGGGGTCTGGAGATCAGCCCCATGTGCGACAAGCACACGGCCTCGGTGGAGAAGTCACAGGTGTGGGGGGGCTGGGGGGGCTGGGGGGCTGGGGGAGGCCCCATGTGTGACAAGCACACGGCCTCCGGTCACAGGTGTGGGGGGCTGGGGGGCTTTGGGGGGCTTTGGGGGGCTGGAGATCAGCCCCATGTGCGACAAGCACACGGCCTCCGTGGAGAAGTCACAGGTATGGGGGGCTGGGGGGGGCATTGGGGGGCTGGGGGGGGCACTGGGGGCTGGGGGGGGCTTTGGGGGGCTGGAGATCAGCCCCATGTGTGGCAAGCACATGGTCTCTGTGGAGAAGTCACAGGTGTGGGGGGCTGGGGGGGCTTTGGGGGGCTGGGGGGGCATTGGGGGGCATTGGGGGTCTGGAGATCAGCCCCATGTGCGACAAGCACACGGCCTCCGTGGAGAAGTCCCAGGTATGGGGGGCTGGGGGGCACTGGGGGGCTGGGGGGGCCCCATGTGCGACAAGCACACGGCCTCCGTGGAGAAGTCACAGGTATGGGGGGCATTGGGGGGGCTGGGGGGCTGGGGGGGTCTGGAGATCAGCCCCATGTGCGACAAGCACACAGCCTCCGTGGAGAAGTCCCAGGTGTGGGGGGCTGGGGGGTATGGGGGGCTGGAGATCAGCCCCATGTGCGACAAGCACACGGCCTCCGTGGAGAAGTCCCAGGTGTGGGGGGCTGGGGGGGGCATTGGGGGGCTGGGGGGGCTGGGGGGGCACTGGGGACATTGGGGGGCTGGGGGAGGCCCCATGTGTGACAAGCACACGGCCTCCGTGGAGAAGTCGCAGGTATGGGGGGCTGGGGGGGCTTTGGGGGCTGGGGGGGCTGGAGATCAGCCCCATGTGCAACAAGCACACGGCCTCCGTGGAGAAGTCACAGGTGTGGGGGGCTGGGGGGGGCATTGGGGGCTGGGGGGGGGCACTGGGGCTGGGGGGGCTTTGGGGGGCTGGGGGGCACTGGGGGGCTGGGGGGCTGGAGATCAGCCCCATGTGCGACAAGCACACGGCCTCCGGGGAGAAGTCCCAGGTGTGGGGGGCTGGGGGGGCACTGGGGGGGCACTGGGGGGCATTGGGGGACTGGAGATCAGCCCCATGTGTGACAAGCACACGGCCTCCGTGGAGAAGTCACAGGTATGGGGGGCTGGGGGGGCACTGGGGGACTGGAGATCAGCCCCATGTGCGACAAGCACACGGCCTCGGTCGAGAAGTCACAGGTATGGGGGGTCTGGGGGGGCTTTGGGGGGCTTTGGGGGCTGGGGGGGGGCACTGGGGGCTGGGGGGGGCTTTGGGGGGCTGGGGGGGCACTGGGGCCTGGGGGGCTGGAGATCAGCCCCATGTGCGACAAGCACACGGCCTCGGTGGAGAAGTCACAGGTGTGGGGGGCTGGGGGGCACTGGGGGGCTGGGGGGGCTGGGGGGGGCACTGGGGGGGCTGGGGGTCTGGAGATCAGCCCATGTGTGACAAGCACACGGCCTCCGTGGAGAAGTCCCAGGTATGGGGGGCTGGGGGCACTGGGGGGCTGGGGGGCTTTGGGGGGCTGGGGGTGCACTGGGGGGGCTGGGGGAGGCCCCATGTGTGGCAAGCACATGGCCTCGGTGGAGAAGTCACAGGTATGGGGGGCTGAGGGGGCTTTGGGGGGCTGGGGGGGCTGGGGGGGTCTGGAGATCAGCCCCATGTGCGACAAGCACACGGCCTCGGTGGAGAAGTCCCAGGTATGGGGGGCTGGGGGGGACATTGAGGGGCTGGGGGAGGCCCCATGTGTGTGACCCCCCAGTTCTCATGTCCCCCCAATACCTGCGTGTCCTCCCACACACGTGTCTTCCCCAACATGTGTGTTCCCCCACACGTGTGTCCCCCAACACATGTGTTACCCCAACACATGCGTGTGCCCCAACATGTGTGTCCTCCCAACATGTGTTCCCCAACACATGTGTCCCCCAACACGTTACCCCCAACACATATGTTATCCCAACATGTGTGTTCCCACAACACATGTGTCCCCCAACACATGTGTTCCCCCAACACATGTGTTCCCCCAACATGTGTGTTACCCCAACACGTGTGTGCCCCAACACGTGTTACCCCAACACACGTGTGTCCCCCAACACATGTGTTCCCCAACACATGTGTTCCCCCAACATGTGTGTTACCCCAACACGTGTGTCCCCCAACATGTGTGTTCCCCCAACACGTGTGTTCCCCAACATGTGTGTCCCATACATGTGTTCCCCAACATGTGTGTTCCCCAACACGTGTGTCCCATACATGTGTTCCCCAACACGTGTGTCCCCAACACGTGTGTCCCCCAACACATGTGTTACCCCAACACATGTGTGTCCCCCAACATGTGTGTTCCCCAACATGTGTGCCCCCAACACGTGTGTCCTCCCAACATGTATGTTACCCCCAACACGTGTGTTTCCCAACACATGTGTTACCTTAACATGTGTGTTCCCACAACACGTGTCCCCCAACATGTGTGTTACCCAAACAGGTGTGTTCCCCCAACATGTGTGTCCCCAACACGCATGTTCCCCCAACACGTATGTTCCCCAACACATATGTTCCCCCAACACGTGTGTTCCCCCAACATGCATGTTCCCCAACATGCATGTTCCCCAACACGTATGTTCCCCAACACGCATGTTCCCCAACACGTATGTTCCCCAACACATATGTTCCCCCAACACGTGTGTTCCCCCAACATGCATGTTCCCCAACACGTATGTTCCCCAACACGTATGTCCCCCAACACGTATGTTCCCCATCACGTATGTTCCCCATCACGTATGTTCCCCATCGCGTATGTTCCCCATCACGTATGTTCCCCAACACGTATGTTCCCCATCACGTATGTTCCCCATCACGTATGTTCCCCATCACGTATGTTCCCCAACACGCATGTTCCCCAACACGTATGTTCCCCATCACGTATGTTCCCCATCACGTATGTTCCCCATCACGTATGTTCCCCATCGCGTATGTTCCCCATCACGTATGTTCCCCAACACGTATGTTCCCCATCACGTATGTTCCCCATCACGTATGTTCCCCATCACGTATGTTCCCCATCACGTATGTTCCCCAACACGCATGTTCCCCAACACGTATGTTCCCCCAACACGTATGTTCCCCAACACGCATGTCCCCCAACACGTATGTCCCCCCCAGGTGGGCTTCATCGACTACATCGTGCACCCGCTGTGGGAGACCTGGGCCGACCTGGTGCACCCGGACGCGCAGGAGATCCTGGAGGCGCTGGAGGAGAACCGGGACTGGTACCAGAGCCGCGTGCCCCCCCACAGCCCCTCGCCCCCCCCCGCCTCCGCCGCCGCCTCGCCGCCCCCCCAGCACCGCTTCCACTTCGACCTGGCGCTGGAGGAGGATGAGGAAGGGCAGGATGGGACCCCCTACCCAGCCCTTCCACCCTGGGGCACCCCCAGCCCCCTCCAGCAGCCCTACGTCACCCCCCCGCAGCAGCCCCCCGGGAGACCCCCCGAGGGGGAGGAGGAGGAGGAGGATGGACTCAGAGGGGGGGATGTGCTGGGGGAGTGGTGACCCCCCCCCCCCCAAACCCCCCCAAAAAGGAGGGACTCAGAGGGGGGGGATGTGCTGGGGGAGTGGTGACCCCCCCCCCCAAAAAACCCCCCCAAGGAGGAGGAGGAGGATGGACTCGGGGGGGGGGGGATGTGCTGGGGGAGTGGTGACCCCCCCCAAACCCCCCCCCCAAGGAGGAGGATGGACTCGGGGGGGGATGCACTGGGGGAGTGGTGACCCCCCCCCAAAACCCCCCCGAGGAGGAGGATGGACTCAGAGGGGGGGATGTGCTGGGGCGTGGTGACCCCCCCCCAAACCCCCCCCCCAAGGAGGAGGAGGATGGACTCAGGGGGGATGCGCTGGGGTAATGGTGACCCCCCCCCCAAACCCCCCCCCCAAAGAGGAGGAGGAGGAGGATGGACTCAGGGGGGGGATGCTCTGGGGGAGTGGTGACCCGCCCCCAAAACCCCCCCCCACGAGGAGGAGGAGGATGGACTCAGGGGGGATGCACTGGGGGTGTGGTGACCCCCCTCCCAAAAAACCCCCCCAACCCCCCCCTAACCCAACCCCATGTAGATTATTTAGGGGAGGGGGGGTCACCCCTCCCCCCCCCCCCGCAGAACTCAGATTTATTTTATTTTAATTTTATTTGCATTTGATTTGAATTTGGGGGGGGGTCGGGGAGGGGGGGGGAGGAGTGGGGGGGTGGGGGGAGGGGGAGTTTTTATTGTATTTTTAAAAAAAAAAAAGGCAAAAAAAGGCAAAAAAAAAAAAGACCAGAAACACCCCCCCCTCCCCCCACCCCCCTTTCCCCCCCCACAGGAGGGACACGGACAGACCCCCCCAAATAAACTGGGGGGGGTTTGGGGGGGGCACAGCACCCCCCTGCTCTGTCACCCAAAAGCCATTTATCCCCCGGGGGGGGGGGGGGGGGGGCAGTTTGCGGGGGGGGGGGGGGGGGCACTCACAGCTTGGGGTGCTCATGTCATGTCCCCCCCCCCAAAAAGGCTCCTGCTCACCCCCCCCCCCCCAATTTCCTTTTTGCACATGGACCCCCCCAGGGTTGTTGCCCCCCCCCCCCCCCCCAAAAATTGCCCCTCAGTCAGCTCCTCTGGGGGGGTCTGTTCTTATTGGGGGGGGGGGTCTAGTGTCACACACCCCCCCCCCCACCCCCCAAGTAGGACCCCCCCCCAAAACACATTGGGGTCTGTCTGCACTGGGTGGGGGGTCCAGGCCATAATGGGGGGGGGGGGGAATGTGCCCCCCCTCCCATCCCCAGTAGAGGTGAAGCAATAACAAGGTGTGAGACCCCCCCCCCCAAAATCCCTCTGAGCAAAGGGGGGGGGTCGAGGTGGGGGGCGGGGGGGGGGGGCTCAGGGCAGATCCTGAAGCTGCTTTTTTGGGGAGGGGGAGGCACCCCCCCCATTTCTGAACACTGTACTGTAGCATTGGGGAGGGGGTCTCCCTTAATTGGGGGGGGGGGTACAGCTGGGGGGGGGGGTGTGGTCTGACACCCCCCCCCCAAATTTAGGGGAAGGGGGAGGAGGGGGGGGGGCACCTTGCTGGTGCCCCCAGGACGTGGTGGCCTTGTAGCGCTGGGATGGGGGGGGGTCTCTGGGAGGTGGGGGGGGGGGGTCTCAGGGAGGAGGAGGAGGAGGGGGGGGTCTCGGTGGAATTTGGGGGGGGGTCGTGCAGAGCTTTTATTTTTGTACCCGCCGGCGTTTCTGTACATCCTGTGAACAGCTTGGGGGGGGGGGGGGCTGCACCCCCCCCAGCCCCCTCCCCAGCCCCTGGGGGGGAGAGGAACCCCCCTAAGTGTGTGTGTGACCCCCCTCC